>NC_064811.1:147398194-147476691 GCF_023721935.1 Panthera uncia
TATATAAATAATATATATAGTTATATATTATATATATTATATTTTTATATATATATATAAAATATATATATATATAAATATAATATATATATATAAAACAACCTTGCAACTTGCTTTTAAAACATTCAGATTAAAAGGAGAAACACTGGGAAGCCTGAGTGGCTCAGTTGGTTAAACATCCAACGCTTGATTTCAGCTCAGGTCATGATCTCACGGCTTGTGAGATGAAACCCTCTGAGAGCTGTTTTGCCTCAATGTGAAGTAAGTTGGTGCTCTGTGGGGGGCTCCACGCTGGAAGCACAGAGCCTTCTTGGGATTCTCTCTCTCTCTCCTCTCTCTGTATGTTCTCTCTCCTTTTTGTCTCCTCTTCCTCTGTCCCTCCCCCATTGCTCTCTCTCTCTCCCTCAAAATACATTAATAAACATTAAAAAAAAAAAGGAAAAACTCTTCCACCTATCAAAAGGCCAAAGGGTTAAACAATTTAAACCAAGTAAGCCTTTCTGTGACTGGCAGGCTTACTGGTTGCTGGTGGAAGGGAAGGTGATACAATCTTCATGAAAAGAGATTTGGAAATGTCATCAAATAACTTCGAAAGTTTCATGTTTCTTGATCCAGTCATTCTATATCTAACCAAGCAGAGTGGAAACAGCCTAAGTGTAAGTACAGTCATTGGATTGTTGTTTTTCATAGTCAAAAGTAGAAAAGCACCATGTTCAAATAGAGAAATATTTTGCGAGTACACTTAATACGTGGCAGTGAACTATCCAAACGTTAAATGTATCTCAGAATATGATCTGATATAGTGGCTTATAATTAGGCAGAAAAAAACAAATATAAAAATGCGTACAAAGTACACACATAATTTTTATACTAGAAAAAACATATGCTAAATTTGAGTGGAGTCATAAAATGTAGTTTTTCTTTATAAGCTCCCATATTTCCAAGTTTTATACAATGAGTATATAATATAAAAAGCTTATATGAAATTGTTCATAAGCGTATTGCATAAAGTTCAAATACATTGAGTGATACTGAGCAATAAGCCATTTTGACAGTTAATTAATGAAGTAAGTAATGAACCCTAATAAGCCATCCTTTATCTATAAGAATAAAAATATCATTTCCGAAAAGAGCTTTGCATGGCATTTTGTTTGGCTTGAAGGGGACCCTGACATTGTCAGCCATGAGATCCTTCACTCGTTTAAAATGAATCTATCAATGCCACCGCTTTCTTTCCCTGGAAGTAGGATTTGTACTTTTTCCTATTTCTATTGTTGTATTTTCTTAGTTATCCGAATAATCCATGCTCAGAGAGATAATGTGTTGGCAATCCATACTGGTTATTTCTTTCTTCATAGTCACTTAAAAAGTAAATCCTTCAGGAGAACATTTCTTTAGCTTACTTTTTCATTATTTCCAGAGGCAAAAACTGGCAGGGCAATTTATAATTCAATTTTTGCTAAATCCGTGACACCCAATATATATGTCAGGCATTTCAACGGCAGGGTACTTTGGGGATAGGTGATAAATTGTACTGATTATAAGTGCAAGCTGTTCTTCTAAAACATCATATCAAAAAGAAGGTAGGTATTATTAGGAAAATGTAATGTATCTTTAGATTGTCCAGAAACATCAGAGATCATCACTTCACATGAATATATTCCCCTTAGTGTTATACAGCAAAATATTATGGTTCTTACCATGTCTTTGATAGCACTCATCTGGAGAACGGGGAAAAAAGACCCTATCAGTTCACAAACCTATCATGGGCTGGTAGTCTTTCAGCAGCCACGTAGTTCTTAGAGCTGCAATAACTCATACCTGCCAGAAGTGACTCACTCTGAAACCCGAAACATGGCCCTAATCATTTTAGGACCATGTTGGTATATAAGAGCAGTATAAATATTATTTTATAATGTAATCTCCTCTGATCTTTTTAAACATCCTTTCAGTGTTCCAGATATTTCCTTGTGTGATAAGGATGGCTTAAGCAAAGCCACGGAATCTCTTAGGTTATCTCCAGAAAAATGCTGAAAAGAGTGGACAATTGAAGTGTAAAATTCTGCTTTGGTGGTATTGCGTGTACACACCCACACATGCTGCAGTTAAGTCTGGCATTCCATTAATGAGTGAAGCAATTAAGCAGAGCAAACCGGTAGGTTACTCCAGGCCTGAGCATGGGGAAGGGGCTATGGGAGCCTTTCACCTCTAGGTCAATGGTTTCTGTTTAATCGGGCTGTTAATGACGAAAAGTCATTGTTTCCATCTGAGAGCTGTTTGGTCTCAACGTGAAGTAAGTTGGTGGTCTGCTATCAGTTTCTCATGTGCAAATGTACAGATCGTGAAATCACTGCTGCTTTGGCTGGGCTGTGGGACAATTCAGTAAAAATCACACTGTTTGAGGGAAATGACCAGGCAACTCTATCTCAGACAGAGCATGCCTCAATAAGGAAAGGTATTCTTAAAAAGAAAGTCATGCAGAAATAGTTGACATAAAATAATAGAGGATTCATGCATTTGCTTTTACTACTTGCGGTAGTCTTTTTACATAGTTGCTTTGACAAAACTGAACTTATTTGAACTTCAGAGTTCATGTATATGGTAGAAGCCACGCTGATGATAATATTTTAAAATTTCAGAAATCAGGGGAGCCTGGGTAGTTCAGTTGGTTAAGTGTCTGACTTCAGCTCAGGTCTTGATCTCATGGTGTGTGAGTTCAAGCCCTGCATCAGGCTCTGTTGATGGCTCTGAGCCTGGATTTTGCTTTGGATTCTGTGTCTCCCTCTCTCTGTCACCACTCCCCCCCCCCCCCCGCCAACATATACTCATGCTTTTTCTCTCTCTCTTTATCAAAAATAAATAAACATTAAAGATACTAAATTGCAATTTCAGAAATCAAAGCTCAAAGAGGTCAGGGCTTGCCTAAGATCACACAAGCGGTATGTTTTTACATCAGTGCTGGAGTAGTAAGAGAGCTTCTTGGAAGAGGTGGCTTGGGAAGAGCTTCCAAGAACTGGGAGAATTTGGGTAGAACAGAAAAGTAAATGATACTTCAGGAAGGATGTCAGTAGAAGGAAAATTAAAAAAGGCATAAATTAGCACAATGTCACAGTAGAATATATTACATACATTTTACGTCATGTGTTCCTACAGGAATGCGTTCGGATCGATTTTGACATATACACGCAACTACATTACTGAACACCAGTATGTTCACACAGACTGAGCTTAGGTAAACAATAATGAATTGTTAGTGGTGTTCTCTAGACAAAATAAGGTAGCATTAAAGATCCATTCAGAACAAAACATATAACTATTTGTGAGGAAGCAGATGTGAAGCTGTTGCTGGAAATAGACAAGAAGTATACAAACCTCTTTTGTGAGACATGGGGCAGTGGTGGAAAGATAAAGGCTGTTATGGTCCTAATAGTAAGCTAATAATATGTCTTGATGAGGGAAGAAAGGCTTCTGGCAATCTCACAGATAAAAGAAGTTATTGTGGGCCTTTTCAGTCAAGAAAATTCCCAAAGTCCATAGAGCGTCTTGCTAGAGTTGTTAGAAAAAGTTGAACCCAGATATCTGTGCTTCTCAACTGGGAGATGTGCTCTCCCACATGCAGAGATTGGAAAATAATGGAGTAGTTTTTGGTTTTCGCTATGATAGGGACACTAATGGGCCAGGTCAGAGATGCTCAGCTTCAGCCCCACCCTGTGAAAACTGGTCCTGTCCCCAGTGCCAATAGTACTCTGACCAAGAAAGACAGTTAATGTTTTTCTCACCAGTTGCTCTGTAGACCCAAGACTATAACCCCAAAAAGCTGACAAAACAAGAAAACCAATACTCATTATCTCAACATTTTAATCTTTATTTACCCTTCGCCTACTTCATTTTTGCCTTTGCTTTTGAAAATGATATTCCTGCTAAGATTATCACTAAATTAAATACCTAATCTAATGGGCACAAAGTTATCATCTTTACTAGACACACTCTTCTTTCTGGAAACTCTCTTCTGTGTCGACTTCCTCAAGGTCGTTCTTTCCCACTTTCCAGATTACTCCTCAGTCATCTCAGTAGGTTTCTCTGGCTTCACCAACTCCTTCTTGTTATGTTTTTCCCCCATGCCCATGGCCTTGGCTACCATAACTGATGATTCTCAAATGTCTATCTCCAGTGTCCAATCAATCTCTTGAACATGAGACCAATCGTGTCTAGACAAGACCAATTGTCTACTGCACAACTCCTCCTTCACGTCACATAGAGACATCCGGGTTTGCAGAAGTGTCAAAATCATGCCGCTAAAACCTTCTCCTTTCTGTTTTCATTCAAGTGAAACATTTTTATTAAGCGAAGCTAAAAATAAAAATATAAGTAGAGCATGGAACATGCCTTCTAGGTCAGCTGAATAGATAAATATAAATAATTACAAAAAGGGTATTCACAGTTCCATGGCAGACAAAAGAGGGAGGGCTCAACTCTGGAAAGGGACATAGAAGAGAAGGTGAGTTGTTACATTACAGGAAACATCTTAGGCTACACAACACTTAAGCTCAGAGTTCACCACACGATCAAAGGCATTCTAAACAAATGAACTAACAAGTAATGTGTGCGTGAACTTGAGAAAGATTAGGGCGTGTTCCTGCACCTCTCTGTTATTTGGTGTGACCTCGAAATGCATGGGAGGAGGGCAGGAGAAGTGCAGTTAAAGATAGGCAGCAACCAGATCACAAAGGTGTTTTATTTCCATGCAAAGTAATTTGGGCCTTATCCTGCAGGTAACTGAACAATTAGATAAGTTTAACTAGAGGTCACATGACAACATCAGTCTTGTTTGGGGGATGATTGTTCTCAGTATGGTAAAGAGGATGATAAAGAATACAGGGCAATATGTAATGAAGACAAGGGCCACATAGGAGGATTTTTAGCAGCCGATTTAGAAATCCTAAGGCTCTGATTTAGGATGTCAGCCCTGGAACACAGAGTAAAAAGTGAGGTCCATATTTCCTATTCTGTGGAAGTAAAATCAGCTGGTCATGGTGAGCACTGAACTTGGAAAGTGAAAGAAAGGATAGAGAATTGAGGATGACCACCAGATGTCTGGGTTTGGTGATGCAGGGCATGATGTCATTGAAAGAAATGAAAACAAAAGAGGAAAGGAAAGTGAGAATATGCCTTTTTAAATTTCACCATGGGCTTAAAGAAAACACCCTTAAGCTGAATAATGACCTCTTTAGTTTAGGTAGGATCTGTCCTGTACCAACCCTTTCTTTCTTAAGACATTAAGCTTTGGGCTTACCCTTCATGGTTGAATGGGTACAGTGTAAAGAAAGATAGAGCACTGGAAAATGTCTCAAAAAATATCATCCTTATATTGAAATGCAATGTGTGATATCCGGCATGTTAGTCAAACTATCTGAGTTCAATAGCCTTATCTGCTAAGAAAGCAAAATAATACTTCACAGTGATGCTGTGTAAAATAAAACGGCCCATTTTTAATGTACCTACATATATTCTCTACACTCAGGAGTCTCTCCAAATTGGATATATATTTTCCTTCCCACAGTATGGTTTTTCAAATGGCTCCAAAAATAGGCCAAATATTCTCCAGATAGTCTTTCCCTTTTAAAAATAAAATCATGCTTCTGATTGAACTCCTATATTTTAGCACCTTTCACAGAGAATGAATAACTTCTTGATATTATTCTCAGTCTGCTTGATGTGCTTAGAGATTCAGCAGTCTAGACTTACCTAACTGTGAAGCTTTGTGGCAACTATATAGTTCTCTAAAAATAGTGGTTAGGAGAAGCTAACCACCTTTAAAGGCAGGCTTTAAGAGTACAAACAGTTTTTATAAAAATTACCATACATAGAGGCAAATGACTGTAGCAGTTGGAATCTGAAAATGAAATTTTCCTCAGTGTGGGAGTGCAAAGGCATGAGCAGAGATGAGAAAATCTTGACTTTAGATTTGGTAGGTCCAATTGAGGAAACACTTCAAAACTGATGGCTAAAAGTGGAATTTGATGAGAGTCCCAGAAAACCTAATAACAAAAAAATATATTATTTACAAAAGCAAGATTGATGAAAACTTTTGGTATAAAACAAAGCAGACCTAGCAGCTAAATTTTTATGGAATTATTCCAGCCACAGAGTCCCTTATTATAATCTATATAATCTGGTTTAGTTGATATGGTTGTGTGGCTGATTTATGCTACTGATAACAGAAGCTTATAAATTTCTTGGAGGGAAGTATAGCCCTTTGTAGTGGACCGTGTTTTAATTCACTTACATGACCCGTTTCCACTAGCAGCAATGTAAGTCTTTTATATAAATCAGAAGTGCCTGCCCTTTCCAAAGTCTTGTCTATAGCCTTGTAGAGCCATTAAAAACATGTCAAGATGGAACATAATTGGCAGAACTTTGGATCTAATCCACTTTCCCCTATTTAATGCTATGCTCTGGCTCATAGATCCACACAGAAGATGGATGAGGCATTTGCATTTTCAGCAGTTGTTTCCAACTAAATATTTATAGTAATATGAAAAAGAGAGGGGGGAAAACATGTGTTTATATAAAATGAAATACAATAGAGAAGTAAATATTGATGGACTTTGTATAGGCCTATATATGGATGAGCTGACTGATAGAGGGAAGGAAGAATAAGACTGGAAGAAGTCCTAGGACTCAGCCTTGAGTGACTCCCTATGTGGAAAAGCAGGATAAGGATGACGAGTTGTCAAAGTTGAGTGAGCACGAGATGCCATTGAGGAAAGAAAACTATGACATTTGTTTTTACCGAGAAGCCAAGAGAAGATTGGGTTTGGTTTTGATGGGAAGGTGAGGAACAGTATCTAGAAGTGGAGTAAGGACTTGAGTATATTTACCTGCCAACAGAAAGGATCCAGTAGACGTGACATGGACAAGGAAAAAAAGAAAGTGGAATGCCAAAGAGATCTTGTTTATGTGGGTTATATCTACTGATATTTACTGGATAAGAAATTAAAGCTGAAAAATTATTAAAATCTTCACATATTGGGGCGCCTGGGTGGCTCGGTCGGTTAAGCGTCCGACTTCGGCTCAGGTCATGATCTCACGGTCCGTGGGTTCGAGCCCCGCGTCGGGCTCTGTGCTGACCGCTCAGAGCCTGGAGCCTGTTTCCGATTCTGTGTCTCCCTCTCTCTGTGACCCTCCCCTGTTCATGCTCTGTCTCTCTCTGTCTCAAAAATAAATAAACGTTAAAAAAAATAAAAATAAAATAAAATAAAATAAAATCTTCACATATTAATTCATTTAAGTCACCATGACAAACCCACTGCAAATTAACATAAACAACATGTTTTAGAAAACTATAAAATAAATTAGTGATAAGAGTGTCACCATTTTACACTTTCTCAATTCTTTCTAATATCACGTTCAGTAGAAGACAGCTGAGTTCTCATGTGTGCATCTGCATTCAGTTGGTTGCCTTATGTTGGTTTGGTTAACGTGTATTAAGAAAATCTGGTCTCACACGAATATGTAGTTGAATAATGGAGGAAATGTCGGTATGTTTCTTTAATGCTACACTAGAATTCACCACATGGTAGTTTCCTAAAGATTATAAACTCTGAAATCTTATCATTAAATGAACTTTTTGCACTCTACAGTCCATTTTTCTATCTTATACTTTGAGCTGAGTTATGCAGGTGTTCTAGACGCTGAGAGATTTTACCACACAATGTTAAAAAAATCACATTTGTTAATACTATCACTGATCTCATCAGAAATATCTTTAAGTACTGGGTGGTTCATAGATCCACCCAATACTTATGATGTCAAGATTATGGTGTTAGATACAAGTTTCCCAAAACTTGAATATTCACTTGAAAGCTAAAATTTTGTCTTTGGCAATACTTTGTTTTCCTTAGAGTGGCAGGTTCACTTAGCTCATTTCCAAGAAAATGTCTGCCAGATACCTAAGCCTGAATGACCATTGTTTGTCTATCAGCCATTCTTTCAAGTAAAATAATGTTTCATGAAAAAGCTCTCAATTCCAACAATTGCTCAGTGTTTTTCCTCAAGATTACTATCATTTTTCACGATGCAGAAGAGTCTTAAGTGTACCTTCTATTATGTTACACAGAATATTAAAGGGATGAGTAGTCGCGGTCTGAAATTTAATAAAATTAATAATTGTTACTGTTTCATCAAAGTCCTTTTTAAAATGTTTTTTAAATTTTTTTGTGAGAGAAAAAAGTTTTATTTATTTATTTTTTATGTTTTGTTTTTAAATATAATTTATTGTCAAATTGGTTAACATGCAGTGTGTACAGGGTGCTCTTGGTTTTGGGGGCAGAGTCCCATGGTTCACCGCTTACATACAGCACTCAGTGCTCATCCCAACAAGTGCCCTCCTCAATGCCCATCATCCATTTCCCCTCTCCCTTTCTCCCACCCCCACCCATCAACCCTCAGTTTGTTATCTGTATTTAAGAATCTCTTATTGTTTGCCTCCTCTCTGTAACTATTTTTTTTCGACTTTCCCCCCCCTTCCATGGGGGAAGGGAAGTTTCTCAAGTTCCACATATGAGTGAAAACATATGATATCTGTCTTTCTCTGACTTATTTCACTTAGCATAATACCTTCCAGTTCCATCCATGTTGCTGCCAGTGGCATGATTTCATTCTTTCTCATTGCCAAGTAGTATTCCATTGTATATATAAACCACATCTTTATCCATTCATCAGTTGATGGACATTTAGGCTCTTTCCATAATTTGGCTATTGTTGAAAGTGCTGCTATTAACATTGGGGTACATGTGGCCCTATGAATCAGCACTCCTGTATCCCTTGGATAAATTCCTAGTAGTGCTATTGCTGGGTCATAGGGTAGCTCTATTTTTAATTTTTTGAGAAAACTCCACACTGTTTTCCAAAGTGGCTGCACCAGTTTGCATTCCCACCAACAGTGCAAGAGCGTTCCTATTTCTCCACATCCTCGCCAGCATCTGTTGTTTCCTGAGTGGTTCATTTTAGCCACTCTGACTGGTGTGAGGTGGTATCTCAGTGTGGTTTTGATTTGTATTTCCCTGATGAGGAGTGACGTTGAGCATCATTTCATATGTCTGTTGGCCATCTGGATGTTTTCTTTGGAAAAGTGTCTATTCATGTCTTATGCCCATTTCTTCACTGGATTATTTGTTTTTCAGGTGTTGAGTATGGTGAGTTCTTTAGAGATTTTGAATTCTAACCCTTTATCTGATATGTCATTGGCAAATATCTTCTCCCATTCTGCCGGCTGCCTTTTAGTTTTGTTGATTGTTTCCTTTGCAGTGCAGAAGCTTTTTATCTTGATGAGGTCCCAAGAGTTCATTTTTGCTTATCAAAGTAATTTGTAAGCAAGCTGCCTTTTTTTTTTAAGTACAAGTATGTAGAGGTGAGGAAAACAATGACTAGAACATAGGTGTTGAAACTGCCTTGATTGGTGCTAAGGCATCCCAAACTTCTACCTGCTTCATCAGTGCAATGGTCAAGACAGTAAAATATTCAAATAATGCCTTAGTATTATTATGGGAGTAGTTTTAAACTTGTGGACACCATGACATTTTCTAAGAAACCTCTGGGATCCGTGGACCACACCTTGAGAAGTGCCACTCTAAGAATTTATAAAGACAGAATGTAAATCCATATGAGAAGATATTATTAAATACATATTTCTGGGACCATCAGAAATTTATTTGGAAGGAAAAATTTATATCCTTGCTCCATATAATACAAATAAAATTGTAATAAATAGATACATGCTTATGGTTTCATTAGCTAAAACTGTTAGAAAATATAAGTGGATATGTATTTAATTTAGGGATGAAGAAGACTTTTCTCTGCATAAACACAAAAGAAGAAACCATAAAAGAAGATATGGATAGACTTTTTCAACAACAAATGGAAAGACTTTTTCATGTCAACCACCTTCAGCGTCTAGAGAAATATAAACAAACTGGAAAACTGAGAAGGAAATATTTGCAACACATAATGGTTAAGGAGCTGTACATTTTATACATAATGAGCTCTTATGAAATAATCAGGAGAAAGGAAAACATGATGACATAATTTTTTTTTTATAAATTTTTTTTAACGTTTTTATTTATTTTTGAGACAGAGAGAGACAGAGCATGAACAGGGGAGGGGCAGAGAGAGAGGGAGATACAGAATCAGAATCAGGCTCCAGGCTCTGAGCCATCAGCCCAGAGCCCGACGTGGGGCTCAAACTCACGGACCGTGAGATCGTGACCTGAGCTGAAGTCGGACGCTTAACCGACTGAGCCACCCAGGCACCCCTACATAATTTTTAACAAAAGAACTGTAAGTGGCCAATGAACAAATGAGAAACAATGTTCAGTCTTTCTACAGTCGTAGAAAATTGGCGAAGATAAAAACAAAAAATTATTGTATTAGTTACTGATTGCTGTCGAACAAATTGCCCTAAAACCTAACAACTTACCATAACAGACTGTTTCTCACAGTTTCTGTGAGTCAAGGATCTGGGGCAGCTTAGCCGGGTGGTTCTGGCTCCGGGTTTCTCACGAAGTTACAGTCATCTCAAGATTGAGGCTGAAGGATTCTCTTTCCAACATATCACGTCTGCTTCTCCACTGGGCTTCAACAACATGGTGGCTGGCTTTTCCCAGCACAAGTGATGAGACAGAGAGATTGACAGAGAGACAGAGAGAGAATAAGACAGAAGTAGTCTTTTTATAACCCAGTCTCTGAGGTAGTAGCCCATCATTTCTACTATATTCTATTCAGTAGAAGCAAGTCATTACGTGTTTCCCACACTAAAGGGGAGAGAATCACTGGACACCATGTTAGAGGCTGCCTAATACACGGATAATCTCCAACGTAGCCAGACTCTGATGGCACAGGTAGGAGAAGGTACAATTTCTATCTCTCTGGAGGAATTAGGCAACATGTACCAAAACTGTAAACATCTTGGCCCTTGTGACATAGCAATTCTACCTCTAAGAAATAATGAATATAAAAAGTATATAAAAGAGATTCACAATAATGTGTTATAATAGTGAAAAATTGGACGACACCAAATGCCTAATAATATTTAAAAAATAGTTAAATTATTATACATTCCAGGAGTATAAAATTTGCGACTCTTAAAAATATTTTTGAAAAACTTTTACTAACAAGGGCAATTACTTGCGATTTACAGTTTCTTGGGAATGTGCTATATGCTGATACATTTTTAAAAACTTAATGTATGCTTATATGCATTGAACCGTGTTTAGAAGGATAAAATTCTAAATGTTAGTGATTTTTTTTGTGTGTGTGGCAGGGGAAATTTTTTTCATTTGTGTTTTTTTCTATTTCTCAAATTCATCTATACTGAGCCTTTACTATACAGGCAATCAGAAAATATGCCCTACCAAAGTAATGAATTAATTTTTTAAAAAAATCAACAGAAAAAGAACTTGGAGAGAAATGACTTTGAGACCAACTGCTAAAACCATAACATAGAGTATAATAATTACATTTTAAGCTGCTATAGTTATGATTCTTTTTCCATACTCAATATAATATTACATGAGCTGAATGGCATCATAGTATTAAATATGCCTTTATAAATAAAATTTGAGCTAATGAGAGTGGGGATTTAAGGCAAGTCCACAGTTTTAAAGTTCATCACTGAAAAGTGAATGATCATTTCTTACTAAGTTCCTGAAAAAGTGAACAAATTCCAGGTTCTTCATTAAATGACTGTCCTGTTCCCAAAGGACACGAATTGAGAGACTTGAGAGGTTGTTTCTAGTCTAAATACAGCGGTTTTGACCAATTTGATTGGAATTCCATTCCAAATTTTTGCTTTTAAGAGAGAATGTTAGTTCAAAACACATTGGCACGATTGAAAGTAAATTTCCCAAGCCACTTCCGGGTGTCTTTCCTTATACCAGTGGTAGTGCTAGATTTGGCTCAAGTGAAGCATGCCTCTTGGTGATTCTCATACTTTCTACAGGTTCTTTATAACATCTTATTTCCGGGTACATGCCATTTACAAGTGAGAAATTTTGTAACGGGTATTTTTGAGACCATTTGGTATCATGTCGGTTAATTCAGACTTGAACCAAGTAGCTACACATAAGCAAAAAAAGAAGAAAGAAAACCTAGATGAATGCATTTTTTTTAAAGTAGGCATTTTGGAAATCCACTGAAGAAGTCCCATTTTATAGCATGTTCTTACATGATACATTCAAAGTTTAGGTTCCATGTGGCGTTTCACAATTGCCCTGCTATGATGGGTTTTAGTAGCTGGCTCATTGTATTATATCTTGGGAGAGTGTTTATTATATTTTAAAATTTGGATCTGGGTCCATAGTTAAACTTAATGCCGACATTCATAAGAGCTTGATAGGCTCTATCTCTGGCTGGAGAAAGCTCTTATTGTGGTCAATTTAACTGAGCCAACAATTAATAATGTCAGAATACCATTCTGCAAAGCAGGGCAATACTTAGTCAAAGTGATTCATATTAGCTGAGCACGAGCAAAGAAATCTCAACAGGCTATTTCAGAATCCTGGACTGCCATTGAATCCATTGCTCTTGTGAACACAGTGGAAAGAATCAGGGTTCATGCTCCTGGCTGTTCGGACTTCTTAGTAAATGTTTCACTGTGTCCCATGGAGAAGACAGAGTGTTTTAATGTGGGAAATGGAACCTTCTGTGCTGTCTGTTCTGGAGAAAAGAATGCGGCTTCTAAAATATTACTTTTTGAACTTCCTGTACTGTATTTATACAATTCTGACTCTTTAAAAGGCTAAACTGTGTTATGACTAAACCAGTCACTGATAGACCTAATTTGCTCTATGAGAAAAGTGTTCTCCACCAACTCTGTTCAGTTTCCTTTGTGTGGTGCAATCTTTCCCCAGCCTGTTTGACTCCACACTCAGCAGAATTTTGCCAAGGAAGCAGGAGCTATGGGAACCATTTCTCCACTCACCATGCTAGATTATTATATTCCACCTGAGAACGTGTCACAATTTAGTGGTGAAAAGCAAGGGTGTGGAAGGAGACAAAACTGGAATTTAATCTCATCTTTGGGTTCACTTCACTGAGCCTCAGTTTCCTCCTTGTAAAATGAAGGCGATAACCCTTCATAAAACAGTTTTGAAGATTAAATAAAAGTGTGTGTATAGCACAGTGTCTCACAACTAGTAATTCCTCAATATATTCTAGTTTTTGGCCAGACAACCAGAATGTTCGATTTCGTTTGGCTGTGGAAAATGTGTCCAGGTTGATGAAAATGCGTAAGTGAATTTTTGAGCACTAGCTGGAGAGCCATCTTTATATACACATTGTAAAGTAAAAAATAGAAAATGATATCAGAATTGAAAGAACAGATTAAGTAAGCAATGTCTTTTTATTTTTTTGAAAAAAAAATTGCAACCCACAGTAAGAAACACATTTGACCTTGTGACCTAGTGTTCAATATAGACGTGCCACACTTGTAACCCAAATGAAAGTTTAATGGAGCAACACTCTTCTAAGTATGATATACTCTGATATTTTCTTTCTTTTTCTTTTCTCTTCTCTTCCTCTCTGGTTAGAACGGACTAAGTTGATTTCGTATGCACTAATCGTGTGTAAACAGTAACTTGAAAAACACTGATTCAATGGAGAGTAAATTAATTTATTGCACAAATTTGTTTAGTACAGTATTGGTAATTAGGCATCATTTCCTCTTACTTGCATTTTATAATTTTTAATTATATTAATGAATGTTTGCCTCTAAAAGGGGAATGAAACTAACAATTGCTAAGTATGTACTGTGCCAGATAGTATCTATACTGTTTTGCACGTAACTCCTGTTTTGTTACACACATCTTGCAGTTATCCGCATGTTATAAAGAAACCAAGATTGCAAGAGATAGACTATCTTACCCAAGAATTTAAACCCATCGATTTTCCACTGTCTCTAAATGCAAGAAGCTGAATAACTTACAGTGACACATCTGTAAACTTTATCTCTGGGGCTACTGTATTTTATATTCTTTCCATGATTAAATTGTGCACCCTCGATCACTTAAGAGTCGAATTCGAATTTAAATTATAACACAAACATTTGGAAAAAAGATCACACGTTAGTTCCACTTTGTATGATCTTACTAAAGAGTAGCCCTCACCAAGAAGTTTTCTGAAATGGTAGGATAATTAGGCTAATTTAGCATTTCACAAAGAGTGAAACAGAATTTCCTGGCATGTGATGATTCTGTTCTATGATGGTAGTAAATACAATAGTTTCATATTTTTTCCCATAAAAAATACTTTTGGAAGAGACAATACAGGAATCTGTATTCTCTTTTAGTTAGAAATAAACCAACTTTGATAGTACAATCATAAACCTAGAAGGATTTCAGTTTGATTCAGTGTTTGAAAGAATGACCAAACTCTAAGTTTATTTTTTCATAGTTCTTTTCTCTTCTACAGATTCTTCCCCACAATGGATTAACAACAGACATTTGAAGTTGTACTGTTTAAATATCTTTGAATTATTTTTGTTTAAAAATGTCAATGGGTACGATAGGAAAAGTACATTTTTTTCCCTGTAACTTCAAAACAACTGAACAGAACCTTTGGATTGAAACCAAGAATTGAATGCTTTAGCTTTAAGAAGATTTTCCTTTCTGAAAAATAATGAATGAGTCTCTTTGCAAGTTTAACTATTTCAGGTTTCAATTCTCTGACTTCCAGTATTCTGCTATGTTTGAAAATGTAATGCTTCATGAATAAGTAAGCATTTTTTTTTTCTTTTTCAGTTTTCTCTCAAATTTTAAGGCATGGAAGCTTCAGATATATATCAAACCTCTCTACAGATAAGTTGCATAATGTTTTTAAATATGTAAAAAGAAGGATTTAGTCTTCTACTTGCTCTCTGTGGGAAATGAGAAGAGCTTCATCGTTGTGATATTGTTAGAGGCACACAACACTATTTAGTAATTTTCATTTTAGTGGACTACAGAAAATGTGTGCAGACCGTGAGATACCCTGGAGACAGATGAAGATCCACAGTTTCTGAGACTTTGTGTTAGGACTGTCGATTCCTGAGTTCTGCTTGTAGACACAGCCAGACATGCAAAGCAGGCAGGTCACCATGGGCCTTCCGTTTTAGGAATCAGAACACACAAAGGCATCTGGTGAGCTCTGCTCTGACTTCCAGGATGCCAGGGCTTTCTAAAGCCATCAAAGCTTACACTTGCCACCTACTTAAAGTGCACACATTCCTTGGCTCACCGTGTCCCAGGGGAAACCTTCTCGAATCTTCTTTTGTGGGGAAGACCAGCCAGTGGAAAATATGAAATTTGCAAAGGCAGATTTAAATGGTAATGACTTTATGAAATTGTTCTTAACATTTTTAAATGTATACTGGTTCATTTTTTTTTTTCGAGAACACAATACATCCTTTCTGAGTTTCCATTCAAAGCCTGCTGTATCTATAAGGCAAATGCACTCCTTCTCCATGAAGGAAATTTGTGGAGATAAGATGAATGGTAATTATCACGAAGAGTTAAAATGGTGACTCAGTTGATAGGTGAAGGTTATCAGAAGGAAAATATGGAATGATAGATTAGCAAACTTGTTGATGGACTCACTTTGCTTTCTTATTTTCTGAAGTGCTCTTTGCAACTCTCTGATAAAACCAAATTTGTGACCAAGTGCTGTAATACAAAACAATACATAATATTAACTTGGTGGGAAAGAAAATGCATTCTCCTGATTTGTTTTATGGTCTCCAAAGTGATTTTACTGAATATGTGTAATTTATAGGGCGAAGTGAAAAATAACATACTTATTCACTCTAAGAACGTATTATTTTTGTTGACCATAATGGAATATTTTATGATTACATAGAAAGAAAGGAGTAATGTGTTTAGAATTGTATTTCAGGATGATAAATCTGGCATTGTGTGTGCTAAGAAGAGAAAAACTGTGAGTAGAAAAAGTAGGTTCATTTCCAGTGACAAAGATTATGTTTTCAAAATCAGTATTCAACGTTAAATTTATTATAGTAAGACAGCCATATGGTAAAGAGACACCGGAGATAAGAAAAGGCATCAGAGTTTTAGTTAGAATTTGCTAACTACTGACCTTGGCGAGTCACTTTACCATGTGGAAATTTAGCTTTCTGAACTATCACATAAGAATTAAGTCGCCTGCAGCATCTTTTTAAGTTCTAGAACAAAAATCTGGCAGAAAAAAACACCATTTCACCAAAAACAAAGTCCCTGGGAAACTGAGATGAAATTCCCTTCTCTGCTTCCTAGCCCAAGACTCCACTCTACAGCCTGGAGGAGGCTCTGAAGCACCAACTTTGAGGTCGACCATCCTGCAAGGTGTAACCTGTCTCCTCAGCTCTGCGTCTTTACTCCCTCTCCCTGAACTCTGTGCTTTGGCCATTCTGTAGTGCTGAGTATTCCATGAAAACATCACATCCTCTTCTTTCTCTGGGTCATTTTCCCTTTCTACACCAATCTTCTCTGTATTTCTGCCATAGCTACCATCTCCATTCTTGGATACTTTGTTTTTTTGTCATTCATTCTCAACTTAATCCAGTGAAAGTGCTATAAGTCACCTGGCATTCGAGTACCGAGGTTCAAATTCTCAGCCCATTACTTTGGGGGACTTTGGGGAAGCTACTAAATCTGTATTTTCCTCTTTAAATGTAAGGGCCCATCCTTTATGGTTGCTATGGGGTTTAAATGACATATTACATGTATACCTGCCACATACTAAGCCCTCTTGGAGTGTTTACCGATATTATGAACCTCACAGCTGTCAATGTTTACCTGTGGAATCGCCTTATTTAGTTGGCTTGTCTGCATACACCCACTACTGTTTCCACATCCCACTTAGACCATGTAGACCTTGAGAATGGCAGCTAGGTCTTTTTCACTGCTGGGTCCTCAATGCCTAAAATATAGCCTGTCTTGTGGTGGAGGCCAAACAAATTTTGAATGAATGCATGGTTATTCCATCTTACAGACTAATAGGCGGAAGGCTCAGACAGCAATTCTAATTCAGAAATCTAATCTGTAAACAACTAGAATGGTTTAGAAATTAATGTTTTAGCACCTAGAACGTTTGGCATGCCAACAACTCATTTGAAAAAAATATTCTTTTGAATATTTTGGTCTTTTTAGGAAACTAAGCAGGTTTGACTTCTCTCCCTAGGGAATACTGCTCTTTGATGATTTGTTCTTTGGAGATGAAAATCCATGAAGCTCCACATTTTTTTATTCTATTTAATTTATTTTTTAAATTTACATCCAAGTTAGTTAGAGTTAGTTACAGTTAGTTATAGTTATAGTTAGTTATAGTTATAGTTATAGTGCAACAATGATTTCAGGAGTAGATTTCCTTAGTGCCCGTTACCCATTTAGCCCATCCCCCCTCCCACAACCCCTCCAGTAATCCTCAGTTTGTTCTTCGTATTTAAGAGTCTCTTACGTTTTGTCCCCCTTCTTGTTTTTATTTTATTTTTGCTTCCCTTCCCTTGTGTTCATCTGTTCTGTGTCTTAAAGTCTTCATATGAGTGAAGTCATATGATTTTTGTCTTTCTCTGACTGACTAATTTCAGTTAGCATAATACCCTCTAGTTCCAGCCATGTAGTTGCAAATGGCAAGATTTCACTCTTTTTGATTGCCGAGTAATACTCCATTGTGTATATATGCCACATCTTCTTTATCCATTCATCCATCGATGGACATTTGGGCTCTTTCCATACTTTGGCAATTGTTGATAGTGCTGCTATAAACACTGGAGTGCATGTTTCCCTTCGAAACAGCACACCTGTATCCCTTGGATAAATATCTAGTAGTGCAATTGCTGGGTCGTAGGGTAGTTCTATTTTTAATTTTTTGAGGAACCTCCATACTGTTTTCCAGAGTGGCTGCACCAGTTTGCATTCCCACCAGCAGTGCAAAAGAGATCCTCTTTCTCCGCATCCTCCCCAACATCTGCTGTTGCCTGAGTTGTTAATGTTAGCCATTCTGACAGGTGTGAGGTGATATCTCATTGTGGTTTTGATTTGTATTTCCCTGATGGTGAGTGACGTTGAGCATTTTTTCATGTGTCTGTTGGCCATCTGGATGTCTTCCTTGGAGAAGTGTCTATTCATGTCTTTTGCCCATTTCTTCACTGGATTATTTGTTTTTTCGGTGTTGAGTTTGATAAGTTCTTTATAGATTTTGAATACTAACCCTTTATCTGATATGTCGTTTGCAAATATCTTCTCCTATTCTGTTGGCTGCCTTTTAGTTTTGCTGATTGTTTCCTTCACTATGCAGAAGCTTTTTATTTTGATGAGGTTCCAATAGTTCATTTTCGCTTTTGTTTCCCTTGCCTCTGGAGATGTGTTGAGTAAGAAGTTGCTGTGGCCAAGGTCAAAGACGTTTTTGCCTGCTTTGTCCTCGAGGATTTTTTTATGGCTTCCTGTCTGACATTTAGGTCTCTCATCCATCTTGAGTTAATTTTCATGTATCTAAGAAAGTGTTCCAGGTTCATTTTTCTTCATGTTGCTGTCCAGTTTTCCCAGCACCACTTGTATGCAGCTCCATATTGATAGAGTAAGCTGACAATATGTCTAGGTCTTTCTATCTTTGGATCTTGTTGATGAAAGTAACATAAACTAACAGATTTTCGTTTGGCCAAAGTAGCCAAGAAAACATTCTGTTACCTATTTTCTAAAATCTAACAAATAATTCAAGAAGGACAATCTGGAGGGGCACCTGGGTGGCTCAGTCAGTTGAGTGTCTGACTTCGGCTCAGGTCATGATCTCACAGCTCATGAGTTCGAGCCCCACGTTGGGCTCTGTGCTGACAGCTCAGAGCCTAAAGCCTGCTTTGGATTCTGTGTCTCCCTCTCTCTCTGCGCCTAACCCACTCGCAATCTGTCTCTGTCTCTCTCAAAAATAAATAAACATTAAAAAAATTAAAAAAAAGAAGGACAACCTGGAAGGATCCAAGATACAATCTGTGTTAAATTCCATAATGAAACATGTTTTATTTCTATTACAAAAATGACAAAACCTCGTACAGATTCATGTCAAGGCCACCAAGGTTTCCAATGGAATATAATCATTCTCATTTTATGGAAGAAGAAATAAGAGAGAGAAGAAAAAGAAGTGATTTGTTTGGTTATTAGGAGTTTAAACCCAGGTTTTTTGCCTACCATTATTCTCTCCAGAATATAAACTATTCCCTGAACTTTCTCTACTCATGCATTGCCCACCAGGTTAATGTTATCACATCCCCTTGGTCATGCGAGTATCTGGAGCCATTCTCACCCCTTCATCTACCCTCTATTCTCCATCTTCTTCTGGACCCTTCTGTTGGTCACCAGGTGTTTTGTTCTTAAAGAATCCCCCTCTTCAACTCAAGTGCCACTACTAAACAGTAGCAACTCAGGGGCCACTTATGGATGAGTGTTACTGAAGTTAGGACAAATCTGTAGTAAGTTCATTTCCCCTAAGATGTCAGTCTTAAAGGACAACACTCAACTGGATGCCTAGGCTCAACTGGATGTATGTGGCCATGACTTTGTAAGTAGACATTCTGCATTATGTGTCTAAACAACAAAACAATTTAACAACAAAAAACAACAAAAAAATTTACTGGGAAGATAAAGCATTCTTAAAATATGAGACAAAACAGTATCAGGGAAAAGGAAAATATGTAAGTATAGAATTTGTTTTTTAAAATTATGAGTATTCGAGTGTTTTTTTCAAATGAATCATTGACTCTATACAATATATGAATATCATTTTATAATTAAAAACAATGTTTATATTTTCTGACTATAGAGTCATTTAAAAATAGAAGTTACCAATACCTACCCTGATTCTTTAAATGAGGATTCGCTTGCATCAATAATTGTGGCTTTGTAGATCATCTTGGGGTTCTTTCTATGATTTAGTCAGTGATACTGAACAGGCTCTAAAGCAAGAAAAGAAGGGAAACTGTATAAAGTAAATAAACTTAACAGGCAGAAGATACATGTACCCAGAGAGTTCAACAATTTAGAGGATTTGCCTGACTTTTTTTAAGTCCCAAAGTAATCTGTGTTGATTATAACAGGAAACTAGTCTTCCAAATTAAAAAATGTACATGTGTGTGGTCAAAACCCTCTTTAAAGAATGCATTGAAAAATGTAAAAGGCTTGTTTAAGAAATCGGGATTCCAATATTCTCTCTTTGTTAAGTCTCTGAAAATATTTAAGTCAATCATACATGTGCACAGTTCTTACAAAAGGGTGTATGTGTAATACACTGACGAAACAACACTGTTTTGTACATAGCAAAATTGTGTTCATGCTCACCATGGATGAAATGTGCTCACAATTTTTATTTTGGATCTCACTGATGAAGATAACATAACTTAGTAACCAGTGTTTCATTTGGTCAAAGTGTTGGAGAAAATAATCTATTGTCCATTGTCTAAATGCTGACAAAGTCAAAGCATAGTTAAAAGACCTCAATGCGACAATGCTATCATTTCCCTGGTCAACATTTTAGTGACGCTAAGTGTCTGTGACAGCTTACAGGTGATCCAAAAGCAATCCCTGTTACCGTGAGGTCTGAGTTCTAAATTTATAATAACTTTTAGCTGAATGTAGCAAACTAAATTCTGTGTGTGTGTGGGGGGGGGTGGGGCTGGGATGGGATGGGGGATGGGTGCTGTGGTAAGAGAGGGAAAAGGGAGAAAAAGAATGCAAACTGGGAACTAGTTAATTAAAATAATAATGATGTCAGTCTTTTTACGTTGGAAATATGTGCTCCATCGTGCTCAAATAATGGGGAGTGCAGATTTCCTGATAAGACTGAGGGACTGTAGTTGGCATTAGATGAATGCTTACCATGTGTGACCAAGTGGGAGGAAACTAGGGTGAGGCAGGGAAGGAGAGAAATAACTCACTTGGCGTCTGGCATGGTGGTGTTGAATCTCTTTTGCAATGGTTTGTGTGTTACGTATGGGTTATGGGAGTTTGCTCTTTCTTTGTGCCTGTTGCAGAGAAATGCCTTTTGGCTCAGATTAAGTTGTGATCACTTCACTTTGGCACCTCTTCAGTGGTGTCAGCATTTACAGTTTATTCCCAGCCACGGCTGCAGTAAAGTCTTCTGAGTCTCAAAAGCTAGGGAATGCAGACCCAGGTTGCACTGTGGCATTTCGGAAACTTGCCAAACTCCCTAAGGTAATGACAGCGAAGTCATAAGGCCGCACTTGACTCTCTACCCATGACCCAGTTTATTACACTGTCAATGGCAGCTCTTGCTAGTTAATTGGGTTTGTTACAGCAAAAAGGGAATCAGGAAGATAGAACAGGCCAAATACTTCCACCAACATTTTGTAGGGTATTTAAACTGGAGGGAGGAGTTCTTGGCTTTTCCCCAGACACTAAAGAGAAAGGAGACAGACAGTTGAGGTAGAAAGTCTCATACACTATGCAGAATATTATGATTAAAATCTCCTAAGTAAACTGTGCTGCTGGGTATCCTTTATATTTTGTCCTTTTGAAATCCCAAATGTTTTTGAAATTTGAAAACTCAAACTACTGGCCTACGAAACCCGAGAGAACCAGCAGACCAGAAAAGGAAACCTGGCATAATAAGAATAAACAATGATTCTGTTGAAGATGGATGTGAATTGTCAAAAGAGAGGTACAATGCAGACAAATTTCAATCTCTCCAGGCCTTTTCCAATTCTTCTGCTTGTCTTTTTATTTATTTTTTTTCCCTCTGACAGCTCCCTAGAGTTTTCTGATGTCTTTCTTAAACAATTCAGGTAGCTATGATTCCTTTATTGGTAGTTCTTAATGCCCTCCAACGTGTCTTTGCATTCTTTGACTTCCTAAAGATTTCCTTACACCTTTATGTGTGATAATAATTACATTTTTTAGAAACCTAAAAGTCCTAACTATATACTTGTAAATAATTTTTTTTTGGTTTTGCTTTCCTTTGTTTTATTTATTTTTTCTTGTTTTTAAAGGAGGCAAAATGCTACAATACTATATTGCTGTTTCCTGGCATCACTTCCAAAGGCAGTAACTCAAAGACAGGTGGCGCTGATGTCACCAGCTCTGTGACATCTGGGCTTCCATTTTATCATTTGCAAGATAGGAATATTCATATTGCATGGTTATGCAATGATTGCATCCTGTAATGCCCAATGCATATTAAGTCTTCAATAAATGCTAAAATATTGTTTTCTTGTAGAGAAGGTAGAAACTGAGACAAGTGATTTTTTAAAAAATCTACAGAATTCTCTACCCGAAGCTTTATTTGTCACCGATATAACTCTAAGACCAGATAAACATAATACATCTGACTTAGGTCTCTCCATCAGGCCATACCCAATAACTCAGAATTCCTCAGCTTTGACCATTTCTCAAGTTGCACTGACAGTTCACATTGTAGTCTTGTATCTAGAGGTGAAAGATATCAATTCATAAATAAAAATAATGTCTTTATTATCCTTATTGCCTATTCACACTGCGTGCTGTTTTGTTTTGTTTTGTTTTGTTTTTTGGTTTCCCTTGAGGAAATACCTCTCCAGCCAAAATGTGTCTCTTCTATAAAGTCCAGACCTCAGTAATATTCTTTTTAAAAGATTTTTTTCATTCAGTAAATACATGTTAATCTCTTCATTTATAGCCCACCATGTAAAGTTATTTGCAGTACTGGATTATTTCATCTTTTACATTATTCTCTAATCACTTTATATATTTTTTTAAGTTTACTTATTTATTTTGAGAGAGAGAGAGAGTGTGTGTGTGAGTGGAAGAGGAGCAGAGAGAGAGAGAGAGAGAGAGAGAGAGAGAGAGAGAATGTCAAGCAGGCTCCACAGTGTCATCACAGAGCCTGAGCCAGGGCTCAAACCCACAAGCCATGGGATCATGATCTGAGCCAAAATCAAGAGTCAGACGCTTAACCGACTGAGCCGCCCCCAATCACTTTATGTTTTTGAGTCTGACCTTATTTATTCTAAGACTTGAGTCAAGGGTTCTGATGAAAGTTTTCCCTAAAACTATGGGTTTACCGTGATGGTAACTGGTTATTTTCCAGGCCTAAGATGGAGCACACAATCAGTATGAAAAGCAGAAACATTGCATTACTAATTACTAAATACTACTAAATACTAATTAAATACTAAATACTACTAAATACTAATTAGGCAGAACCAAACCACCACCATGATACCTTGGTTTTCTTGAAGCGGACAGGGCTCAAACCCCTTGGAATAGTTATTTTTAACCCAACTCTCTACTACAGTGGTCTCCAAAGTGGGGTGCACAAAACGATCCATTGGGGGTACAATAAAATATTAGAATTTCTCCTCTTACTTTTTCTTTTATTTATCAAAAAGGAATAACTGAGCTCTACTACACTAAGTAAGTTAATTGTTACTGGTTCTTCCCTCAGCCCGCCATTGGTCCTGTATGTCAGATGACTGCACGTCATGCCCTCTACGTAAAGTAAGCTAAGGCAAGAGTTCTAGCTTACTGTGAGAAGGTGTTAGTAACAATACCTTTATTAGATCATTTGATCTAATTTGATCTCTGCATATTGCAACATGATACAGTTTGGGGGTGTTCCCGTTATGTGGTTTTATGGCTATCACTAAAACAGCCCCATCATAAAAACTAGAAGCTTAAAAATATTTTTTCTGGAAATTGTTGTTTAAAACAACATTATTAATGCAAGCCTAAGGGATCAAAAAGAAAATAGCAGCCAGGACTTTTTTTTTTTTACTATTAATAAAGCTCTTTGTCAGCCACTAAACAGGGTAAAAACATTTACAGTCACATCCTATTTGTCAAATGGTCAGCCAAAAGAAAAATACCAAGAACACTGGCTACATAAAATGAATTTACATCCACCACCTTTAACTTGAACCTTCCATTAAGTATATTGTGTAAAAAGATATTAACTAATGGTATTCTGAAGCCATCAGATTTAACTACTCACTTCAAAATATGGTTTCCCTTTTTTTAAAATTCTTTTTTTACATTTATTTATTTTTGAGAGACAGAGAGACACAGAGCACAGGTGGGTGAGGGGCAGAGAGAGGAGACAGAATCCGAAGCAGGTTCCAGGCTCCGAGCTGTCAGCACAGAGCCCACCGTGGGGCTTGAACTCACAAACTGTGAGATCCTGACCTGAGCTGAAGTCAGATGCTTAACCGACTGGGCCACCCGGGTGCCCCCAAACATGATTTATTTTTTATTTCTCATTATCAAAGTATTTTTATTTTTATTTTTATTTTCTAATGTATGGAATTAGCATGGTAGTACACATAAGTAATTTATAGAGAAATGAACAAAAATGATGGGTATACACAAAAAATATCCTTATAGAGAGGTGTGAAAGATCAAACTGTAGAGACTAGTGTTCTTCTAGAATGGAAATGCCTTACTAGACTGTAAGACTCTTGAGGGCAAGTGTTATAAACAGGGGAGTGGATGAATGAGTAGAGACTTCAGTGACTCACATTTCTTGACTTTGGGGCACTTTGGCATCTTCCAGTGTTTAAGGAAGCAAATGCTTTACTATTTATTTATTTATTTATTTATTTATGGGGTAGAGAGGCCGAAGGAGAGAGAGAATGTTACGCAGGTTTCACACTCAGAGCAGAACCCAAATTGAGGCTCGATCCTACGATCACTGGATCATGACCTGACCCGAAATCAAGAGTCAGATGCTCAACCCACTGAGCCTCCCAGGCACCCTGAGGCAGCATTTACTATAAAGAATATAAACCCTGAGGGGTGCCTGGGTGGCTCAGTCAGTTGAGCGGCCGACTTCAGCTCGGGTCATGATCTCACAGATTGTGGGTTCGAGCCCTGCATCAGGCTCTGCACTGACAACTCAGAGCCTGGAGCCTGCTTCGAATTCTGTGTCTCCCTCTCTCTCTGCCCCTCCTTTGTTCGCATTCTTTCTCTCTCAAAAAAAAAATTAATAAACATTAAAAAAACTTAAAAAAATAAAAGAATGCAAACCCTGAGTTTACTCCACTCTGAAATTGTAGCAACAGCAGACTGACAAAAATAATGATGTTAGTTCTGACCTCATCAAATCATGAAAAGATAGTATCCTCTTTTTCGATAAAAATTTATCTCTATCTGTATGTTATGTTGCTTTTTTGTCTGATAGAAATGATATATCTATGAAAACATACATTTTCTTTGTTTTTAGAATTATCTCTACATCTATGGTTACTTCTAGACTTCAATATTTTGCCTATTTTCCAAGACTTACTATTCTTCTTTGATTAACCACACTCTGCAAAGAGACACATGTATGCTAACTTATGACCAAACTTCCATGATATTGGAATTATGGGCTCATTATTCAATTCCACATTTATTCAATTCCACCTATTCTGAGCTCTAGATGGTGATGCTTGTGAGATGTGAAAACAAGTTCTTATCTTCAGGGACTAAAGTAGTGACTTTATGTTTGCAAGCTTTAAATCATGTGTATGCATGTGTATACATGCAAATGCACATATACATACTTTTTATTTGGTATGAGGTTTCTCATTGAAGCCAGATGTAAAATACAATCGGAACCTAGGTTTATAATCCTAGAGGCGCCTTTCCAAAACGTAAGACGCATTTTTCTCTTAAAAATATGATATAGATATGAGTAGAAAGATGAAGGCTTAGAGAAGTGTGATCCCATCGTGCGTTTCTTCCAGAAGGAGAACCCATCTTGTAATGGCCGGAACAAAGGCATGAGATCAGCATGGTGTCTGAAGATGATGAGGAGACATGAGAGGAGTTGTGGAGCTGATGTCACCCCAGGGTCCCAGTGTTGGACACAGGTTTACAAACGACCTCCTTTCTCTAGGTTGAGAAATTGTCCCCTGAATTAAGGAGCCAGGACACTTCCTAAGAAAAACTACTATTACTAACGACATCTGAGCATTTTCTGGCAGTTCAATGTTTTTGCACCTTTGCCTTCACCCCACCTTCCACCCCCACTGTGTGTGTGTATTTGCATATATATATATATATGCATATATATGTATGAGCACTATCCTGCTTTAGTGGCCTCAATGCCTCCATTGTGGCTGCTTCTAGGCTTTTCTTTGTGGGCTCAAGAGAAGGCCATCTCCCAGATGCCATCTGCATGATTCGTGTTGAACGGGTCACACCCCGGTACCTGCTCTGCTCTTCAGTGGTATCACGGCACTGATCTACTGGTGTGTGGAGAACACCTTTCAGCTCATTAACCATTACAGCTTCAGCTACTGGTTCTTTGTGGGGCTCTCGATCGTCGGTCAGCTGTACTTGTGCTGGAAGGAGCCTAATGGGCCTCGTCCCCTCAAGCTCAGTCTTTTCTTCCCCACTGTCTTCTGCCTGTGCACCATCTTCCCGGTGGCCGTAGCGCTTTACAACGATACCACCAACTCCCTCATCGGCATTGGCATTGCCCTCTCGGGCTTGCCCTTTTCCTTCCTCATCAGCAGAGTGCCAGAACACAGGCGACTTCACTGTCTCCGAAGGATTGTGGCGTCCACCGCATGGTACCTTCCGGTCCTATGCACGTCAGTTGCTGCAGAGATGGATTTGGAAGATGGAGGAGAGATACCCAAGCAACGAGATCCCAAGTGTAACTAAACACCGTCTAGAATTCTAAGGTGCGGAAAGCGGGGGGCCTCTTGTCTCTTGCTGGCTGGAGCCAAGGAAGATGAAAAGGAAAGTACGCTTCTTCGCTGAAGCTGCTCAGACCAGACTTCTGGACTGGTGCCTCCAATCTTCGAACTTGCTTTCTGAGAGATGAAAAGTAATTTATTTGTTTTGCTACGCACTGTTCCAGATTTCCTGTAAAAAAGAGACAGCATAGCAGACTGTGGTGGGGAGCATGTCAGGTGTGGGCTTGGCTGTACTAGTAGCACATTCCCGCGTGTGAAGATGTTCACTCACTTCTGGGTGTGCCTCCCCACTCCTTTCCTTTAAAAGGGCCAATAGGTGGCTCAGTCGGTTAAGCGTCCGACTTCAGCTCGGGTCACGATCTCGCGGTCTGTGAGTTCGAGCCCCGCGTCGGGCTCTGGGCTGATGGCTCAGAGCCTGGAGCCTGCTTCGGATTCTGTGTCTCCCTCTCTCTCTGCCCCTCCCCCATTCATGCTCTGTCTCTCTCTGTCTCAAAAATAAATAAATGTTAAAAAAAAATAAAAAAAAAAAATAAAAGGGCCAATAATGCTCCAAACTTCCTGTCTCCTTTAGAGAGACATGAAACTGTCACAGGTGCTAGAAAATAAAAGGGTTATGTTCTATACACACACACACACACACACACACACACCTCCACAGAAGCATCTAGAACAACTGCTCTTCAATTCCTTCAATTCATAAAAGAACTAAGAGGTATTGATTCCTATATTAGACTGTGGCTTGTATGGAACATAGAGACATTCAATTTTCATTTAATTATTCATCAATTAATTAAGCAATGAATGTTGACCACCTAGTATGTCAGAAACTGCTTAATTGTCCCATAGTAACAAATCTACCCTTCTTCATGTTAGTAAACTCTGGACTTCTCACAGGACACAAGCCTCCCAGCTGGATCCTCTCTGTTGGCTAATGTGAGCAACATCTAGGTCACTTCCTTTGAAGAAGCTTCTTACCCTCCATCTTCTTTTTTTTTTTTTTTAAGTTTATTTATTTATTTTGAGAGGGGGAATGGGCAGTGAAAGAGGGAGAGAGAGAATCCCAAGCAGGCTCCACAGCTGCCAGTGCAGAACTCAGTGTGGGGCTCAAACCCATGAACTGTGAGATCATTACCTGAGCTGAAATCAAGAAGCTTAACCGATTGAGCCATCCAGGTGCCCCAAACACCTTTTTTCTCTCTATCCAGGTGTAGAAGTGTAGATGCAATTCCAGGGAGCTAGCTTCATTCAACCTTTTGGATGAGGGCAATACTGAGGCTAACAGGGCAACGGAGTAAAAGGAGCCTGAGAAATATGACCTTGTACTCCCCAAGAGTAATATGACCTTGTGGAACACAGATACCGACCTACCTGCCCTGGACAGCCAACTCCCAGTTAAGCCCGTTCCACAAAGGAGAAGAAACCTTCCATCTTGTTTGGGCAACTGTGCCTTTGGAAATCTCTTAGTCTGTTTCCTAATGAGTAGACCAACTTTGGAGATGATAGCATGGAAATTTGTGTAAATATTTAATAAAATATTTTCTTAGGTATAAAATAATTCTGCCTTGTACCTTTACAGCATCATGCTTTATTCATACTTTCCTCCCCCACCCCCCCAACCCCCGCTCCTTGTAATACCTCTTATCCTTGGGCAGAAATTCTACTTTTCTGTTAGGGTTTGCTCAAATATTACCTACTTAGTAGTTCTTGTCAGTATTACCCCTCACCCTGAGCCTACCCTGTGGGTTCTATACTGTCCCATGAATGATCAATCTTTTCCTCTGTGCTTTCACAACGTGTAGTTTTTGTCTAATATAATAACCATGCGTAAGTTTGCATACTCCACCACAGAGGCTTTAGAACAAACACCCGCATCTTACAAATTTTTCCATTCCCCTGACATCTAGAGCAATGTCTTCAATAATCGAACAAATGTTTACGGGGTATTCATTGAATATCAGCTTTATTCTTTGTGTACTTATCGGGCTAAAAGAGTACATGTTCCTCATAGCTCATCGGAAGAAAATATTCCTAGGTGCTCCTTTTCTGTTTATCAAATGGAAAAGTAGTTGTTATTTCAAAAATTGCAAGAGAAGCGTATCTTCTTTTGCTCCGATTAGAGAGTACTAGCCTGCCTTGAAAGCACACGCCAGAAAAACTCACTGTTGTTAGCATAAGATAATGATGATTGTAATAACCCATTTAAAAGACATTTCAGCTGCTCCTGTTTTATTTTCCACATAACAGAGCTATGGGCTGTTTCAGTAGGATGTTTTCAGGACACGGTATATATTTTTATTTCCTTACATGCATCTTTCATCCTTTTACTGACATTTATTATTTTTATGCAATTATCCTAAAAGGAAAGCTGTGGCCAGGCAATGGGTTGTTGTCTGCCTCTGAAAAGACATTCATATCTCGTGGCTTCGCTTTCAAAGTTCTGGGATCAGGAACCCTCGGGCCCATTTTTAAGGAGGTTGTGGGTTAGTGAAGCTTCACTGGCTCCCAAAATGTCCCAAATGAGATTACGTGATGGGCAAGATCAATTTACTGGAAAGTACTTAAGCAATAAATCTGGAGCTTTTTGTCTCGTCACTGTTTCTTTCAAGCTTTGTGGCAGAAAATTAAGCCGCAAGAGCCTTGACAAATTGGATATTACTACATCTAATTGTGTATGTTTAAGCTTATCACAGTGAATCGCTGCATTGTAACCGACTAGTGTGCCAACAAGGCCTCTGTTTAATCAGCGCGGTGCCGTTTAACAGCGATTAATCACCCAACTAAAATGTCATATTAAGGTCACAGAAACTTGAAGGCTAAGAAGAGAGAACATTAAAGCCAGCCGATAAATAGAGGAAAAGAGCATGTGGTTGTGCCAAGGGAAGTCAAGGACTCCGGTTTGTCAGAAGCTGGTAGAACATCTACTGGGAGCACGGGCTTCACTTTCAACTCCGATCAGAAGCACTTTAGTTCCCTTGGTGGGGAAGGAAGTCATTCTGCCAGTTCTTTCGTGAACTTCTGTCTGTAAATAAGCAACTCCTGCCCACAGGATACTTGAAATTGGTGTCCCATTTTACAGGTGTATGTATCTCCACGAATACCACCTCGCGGTTTTTATGTGAATTAACTTTTTGATTTTTGTGGCTTCCCCCCCCCCCCCCCCCCCCCCCCGCCATTTCTTTTAAGAAGAAAGAGGGGCACCTGAGTGGCTCTGTGTGTTAAGCGTCTGACTTCGGCTCAGGTCACGATCTGGCAGTTCCTGGGTTCCAGCCCCGTGTCAGGCTCTGTGCTGACAGCTCACAGCCTGAAGCCTGCTTCGGATTCTGTGTCTCCCTGTCTCTCTGCCCTCCTCCCCTTGAGCTCTGTCTCTTTCTCAAAAATTAACATTTAAAAAAATAATAAAAACAAAAAAGGAGAAAGAGATCAGATTAGATACGGCACTCAAGACATGACGAAATAACATCGCCATTTTGCACACTTGCAAAATATCTACAAAAAGGAACAACCGGAACGATTTACTTTTCTTGTTGGCAAGGGCGTTTTTACTTCCTAGCAAACTGGCCAAAGCGAATGTTACAGGGCCAAAAGAAAATGACTAAAGATATGTTTTTATTCTTACTTTTTTTTAAGTTTATTTATTTATTTTGATGGAGAGAGAAAGCACGACTCAGGGAGAGTTAGAGAGAGAGGAGAGAGGAGGATCCCAAGCAGGCTCCGCACCAATAGTGAGGATGCACTTGGCTCGATGCAAGGGCTCGAACTTGCGAGTGGGGAGATTATGACCTGAGCCGAAGTCAGATGCTCAACTGACTGAGCCACAAAAAAGTGCCCCTTTGTCATTTTTATTTTTAATGCCTACAGGGGAATAACAGAAATGGGTAGTCTGACAAGTCCGTTTAAGCCCCTTCACGAGATAAAACTTGTCTGAAGTGGAAATAACTAGACCTAAGAGGATCTAGAACAGAGACTGCTTGCATGCAAGGACTCTGTCCCTCCAGGTTCGTTGTAAGCACTTTAACCATGCCTGGCCCTAATAAATATTGCTTGACTTATTGATTAAAACAAAGCTGTGGCAAATGGTAAATAGAAAAAAAAAAAAAAGGCACACCTAATGTCTCTTTTCACGAAGGAGAACTAGGTAATTACTGTTAAACTCATAGACTCCGTGTAGAATTTTGAATTATTTTGTGACGTGATAAAACTGATTATAATGACCATTATTTAGACTTGGAATAAATAGCACAGAGACTGAGAACAAGAGCCACCTCAAATAGGAAGAATGGATTCGTTTTTCATATCCAACTGATTTTTTCAGCAGGTGGGGTTTCCATGTTTTGAGCAAGGTCCACTGAGACTGTCTTCCAGTTTCTGGAGGGCTGTGTAGGCCAGTACGTTACCCACGAGGCCCATGTGGCTATTGAACACTTGAACGTGACTAGTCGAAATTGAGATGTGTTACAAGTGTCAAATACATACCAGATTTCAAAGACTTAGCATAAATAATAATGTAAACTATTTCACTAACGATTTTGTTCATGGGTTACATGTTGAAATGAGGCTATTTCATGCTGAGTTAAATGAAATGTATTACTAAAATTAGTTTTGCCTGTTTCTTTGCACTCCTTTAAATGTGACTTCTAGGAAATTTAAAATTACATATCTGGCTCACATTATATTTCTATTGAACAGTACTGGTGGAAACCAATGAAGAGTCACCTTTGTTGGTATCGTCATTGACCTAGACCAGATGCGATCCAATAACCCAGGGGTGAAACACTTTCTGACCCATTCTAATTTACTAAACCAGGCTGTCTCCCGGAGCTTTTAGGTCTTAATCAAAGAGATAGAGTTGCTATAATACTGAATGGAAACTAAATCTAATAACGTCAATAGTATACTTGACAATTTTAGGATTAGTTCCAGAAATACAGAAATTGGCATTATTCAACCTAAAGGAGAGAGTGACAAAACACAATTTAATAGGCACCTCTTAGGGACAAGCTAAAATGGCAGCATGGAGGTTGGAGGTTAACTTAAATGATTTCTTAAGAGTCAGAGTTGTTTAACACTTGAGACAGTTGTGACTCTTCTTTTTCTGGAGGGCAATGATAATAAGGTAGGGTCTCCTCTGAAGTCCTAGATAAGTATAAGATTATAGAAGACAATTTAAGATAGTGACTCCAATATCAGCACTTCTGCAGATACCTGGAGTGTTTCTGAAAGTTGGTGACAAGACAGGACAAGATTACTAGCCCGTACAAACACCGTGAGCCTCTAACTACAGCCATCTTTAATTTCTCTCTTTAGATATCAAGGAAATTCATTTCGAAGTGTATTATTTTGTGACACGTCATCATTCTCATGATAGCAGCATTTAAAATTTACCAAAATACTATATTTGAAACTTGACTGAAATCCCCTCAATATCTGAGACAGTGTATTGTATTACCTTTTCACAATTATATGCCCTCATGTGTATGTAACTATGTTGTATTTAGTATAATTATAAATCGGTACATACACTATAGGACATAGTAGACATTCAAAAATATTTGACGAGGGCGCCTGCGTGGCTCAGTTGGTTAAGCATCTGACTCTTGATTTTGGCCCAGGTCATAATCTCACAGTTCGTGGGTTCGAGCCCTGCATTGGGCTCTGCAGTGACAGTGTGAAACCTGCTTGGGACCTCTCTTTCTCCCTCTCTCTCTGTTCCTCCCCTGCTTGTGTTCTCTTTCTCTCTCTCAAAATAAATAAATAAACTTAAAAAAAATCAACACGAAAATACTTGATGAATGAATAGATATATTTTGAATAATAAAAAAAAATCAAATATATGTACTTCCACAGCTTAGGTAGAGAAAGCAATTAAAGTGTGCCAGATATCTCCACCTCCCTAATTCTGGTCCAATACATTCATACAGCAAAATCTTAATAAGCAAATACTCCACTTAAATGTAATAGAGTTTGGATTTTTTGCCAGTGAGATGTAGTATTAGATCAGTTCTGTTTTAGTAAGCTAGCAATACTTTCTCTAAAAATACTGATGCTTTAGAATATTTTGCAAGATAAGTTCTTCTGGGGATGGCTGGGTAGCTTAGTCAGTTAAGCATCCGACCCTTGATTTTGGCTCAGGTCATGATCTCGTGGTTTATGAGATCGAGCCCCACAAGCCCCAGGTGAGGCTCTGGGCCATGACAACATGGATCCTGCTCAGGATTCTCTCTCTCCCTCTCTCTCTGCCCCTCCCCAGCTCATGTTCTCTCTCCCTCTCTCTCAAAATACATAAATAAATAAACATTCAAATCTTAAAAACAAACAAACAAACAAAAACATAAGTTCTTCTGGTAGTATGCTATTAAGTTACTAAGTGAAGGAATAGTCACTGTATATATCAATATGAGAAAACCAAATGGAAGTCCAAAGATCTAAAGAAATACATTCTACTTAAATACAAGTGCCTGGTAAAGTTAAAAGCATGGCTTGTAACCTGTAAGGCATTACCCAAAATCTCATTATATCCAAAATAACTTCTTGAGTGGAAGCTTTTGGATGTTATTTTAAGACAACGTTTCTGGCCTCCATTTTTATAGTGTTTGTAAACTCGTACGCTGGAATCTTTGGTGAATCACAGGTTTATTTTTTTAATACACTTATGTCCATGCATCAATTTTTAAGTAGAAACATCTGAGTTTTCAGTGGCCAGGAGCCAATCTTGATTGGGGAAGGAGTGTTCACACAACGCATGGTATGATATCCAGGTGTGGACAAAATAATGGACACCCGGATGCATCTCAAGTGTCTGCCACATAAAGAAATTGATTAGTAGAGTTCATCACTTAAGGGAATGTATTTGGGCCATCCTTACTCTGTTACTGAGAAAAAGTAATTTTATTCTGATCCAAGATTCAAACAATAAAGCATCTATTGTTTCTTCTTAAACTATCAGCTTCACGTCCAGCGTTTCTAACGATGCTGAAATTAGTTAACTTCGAGCCATTTACTCTACCTTTGGCTGGACATGTTCCTTTAATTTAAATGCCATCGCACAACTATTTGGCCTTTTATAAAGGTCACATATTTTTCTTCTAAGTAGAGTCGCTCTAGCTATGTCAGAGAAAAAGGGTATCCATTCTTCCAAACAAGAGACTTATATTCTCACTGATGAGGATCCTACAGTGAGCCACTCAAAGTCCTGTTACCTTTTTTTGGAGGGTGAGGGGGGAAGCTACGAGTGCCTGTATAAAAGATGACTTAACTACTCAGGTATCAGTAACTTACTTTGCCAGTCGGAATAGCGATACTGGATTAGGTCGTGAGGTTTATACCAGCACCTGGAAAACTACATCGCTCCTGTAAGCAAACCATATGAAAAAAACGAAACTATCACATCAATTTTAACATCTTTCCAAGAAGTTAGTGGAATTGATCCTCTAAGCATTAGGAAAACATACTTCAATTAGGATGCTACTTGGTAAAAAGAAAATATATTTTGGGAGGTGCACAGTGAAATTGCTAAAATGTCCTAAAAAATAAATAAATAAATTCCCGCTCTGTCCCAGCCCCCACCTTCCTTTGAATAAGTAGCTAATGCTCGGCCCAGGCCATTTAATTCTTAGTACTTTTATCAACATGAGAGGTCCCAGCCTAAAACAGGGAACTTGTTTTTTTTTTTTTCCTTTTTATTTGTTTTCTTTTCAAGCTATCGATGATATGCCCTATCAAATTGAGATGGATGGTGCTTCACTAACTGGCAGTTCAAGGAAGTCTTACCCTGCCTTGTTTACTTGAACACGTTTTAGACCAGCCATTCCGCTTCCAGCCGGCTCTGCCCCGCTGTCCAGAACTGAGGGGAAAAGCAGTCCATGGGCCCATAGGTTGCTGATAAACTAACCCCCCATTTGGCAAGCAAGGAAGCAGAATGATAAGGGCCCTGATTTATGTTTTATCTGTCACTACGTTTTCAGTCAAGTCGGGCAGCCAGCCTGAAATGACTCAGTTCTGTTATCACCTCAGATGCCACAGGTTTCTTAAGTGAGGCCGATTCTCTGGCGACTTTTAAAGAGAACTTCATTTCACCTCTTGGAGAAGGTTAGCCATGCTGCTTTAAGGCACTCGCATCCGGCTCAGGAAACTTCGAGGCTATAAACTAGTCTGTGGGGCTCGTCCACTCCAGGGCTAATTCTTAGCTGCCCATATCACCTACATATGAATGGGGTAATTCTTTTGGGAACACAAAACCGGTCTTGAAAATCTTACTATGAGAAGGCTTTAAGTTAAAAAAATTTTTTTAAACGAAAAAATATGTGATAATATGAAAACTGCCTACATGTTTCTTTTTTTTTTCTATTGGTGTATTTATTTCTTAGAGCACTTTTCCTAAAATGGAACAGTTGTCATATTCCAACAAGGTCCAAATAATACAATAATATAAATTTTCTGACAGGTGGAAGGAAAGTGTCTTAATAGATACCTTTTTCCAATTTACAGAAAAGCTTTATACAGGTTATTGGTATCTCTATTTCCTCCCTACAATCTATTCTCCACAGAGCAAGCCTGAATAATCCTTTTTTTAAACAGATATAAGATTATGTTAATCCTCTGTTTAAAATCCTGCTATGATGCTCATTATATTCGGGACAAATTTCTAATTCCCTACCATCGCTCCTCAGACCTTAAAGAACCGACTCTGGCCTATTTGCACAACCTCATCTTTTGTTTTGTTTTGTTTTTCCAAATTTTTATTTAAATTCTAGTTACTTAACATCCAGGATAGTTATGGTTTCCGCGTATACCTTTCTATTCAAATTTACCTAAAAAGAAAACCTTCTACAAACGATTCAGAATAAAATACAGGTTGACTTCAGATAATGCAAAGTAACTTGAAGAAGATAATCTGTCTTCGGGGAGAGAAAGAGTGTCAGTGGATACAATTAGAAAGCAAAAAACTCCTGTTTACTCCGTGATGGATGCTGTGGTATGGCAATGGGGGTCAATGGGAGATTAGCCTACATAAAAGCAAGGGAGCGTGTCTTTATCTAGTCTACCAACACGAATCAGTAAATGAAAGCCCTCCGTACCTTTCCCCAACCTGTTTCAAGTTGTTTCCCCTTACGTTTAAATTGGCTTGTCGTTTTACAAGGATGGATGGGTATTATTTTTAAGCTTTTATTTTACAATGAAAGAATGTGAGTGTTTCACCAGTGAAATTTTCCCATGGAGAGGGGAATAGCAATGAATCATAAACAGTGTAAACACTCCCAAGCTCCTTCCATACATAAGGTTATATCCTAATATCTTCTCTCCCAGTCATGTTTTCTTTCCAAACATTACATGAGGAGAAGTGGGGAAGAAGGCCATTGGAAGCTATCTTTTGAAAACAGTGGTAGTCTATCTCCTGTATTCTCAATAGTATAATCTTTTTGGTATCTGCCATGGGCTCAAAGAAAATGACTATGTATTTCCCCTGAGGAATATTGTTCAGTGATGCCCCTCCCCTCCTCTTCCATCAGGATGAAATCTAAACTTAGCGTGCAAACTAGACCTGCCACTGTTTGCCTATCTGGCCTCATCCATTGCCACTTTCCACACACACTTTTCACACAGGTCACACTAAAGTACCTGCAGTTCCCTGAATATTCCATGTGCTTACCCTTTATTGAATTTACTCCTCTCTATGAGAACAACAGTTTTGAAAGATAGCAGTTTTGATCACTACTGTCTCCCCCAATGCTAAACCTCTTTCTAAAACTTACTTAGTGTCAAATAACTAGTTGTTAACTGAATCATGTGTACATGCCAGGCCCCTTAGTCTGGAAAACCCCTCTCCTTTTTTCCTCTGACTGAATTTTACTTACATTTCAAAATGTGGGTCACGTCAGGGAAGTTCTCTATCTCCCATCTTCAGATCAAGGAAATACATCACTTTCGCGGCCTCTTATTGCACCACTGCACCCTTTCCACGTTTTCTACACCGTATTTTAATAGTTTGTATCCAATAGCAGGCAGGGGACTCTTCAGGGTGCAGAGAACTTGTTTTCCAGCTCTGCGTGCCTTGTGTCTGCTTGAGTATATGATGAGTTCAATTAGTGCCCAAGTCCTCTCCATGCCCAAAGGCCCGGATGATGCGTTCCCTAATTAACCTTCCAAATGTCTTCGACTTCTCCCCGCTTTCCCTCGCTCTAATCCAGCCACGAGGCTTCCTTGCTGTTCTTCCGCACACAATGCAAGCCTTAATGCTTCCACGCTCCGTACCTTCTGCCTGGATTGTCCATCCTTCAGATATCACCCTAAGACTGCCTCACTGTTCTTACTCAAATGGTCTCCTGCTCGTGAGGTCTCATCTGCTCTCCCCACCTAAACCTGCAATCCTTCCTTACCCATTCCTGACCCCCTCTACCCTTATTACCTTCTACCATGCAATGGGGATATAGTGGTTTGTAGGGTCATTGTCTGTGATATGTCTCCCACTTGAACAAATTTCAAAAGTAAGCTTCTCAAAAGCAAGGATCTTTGTTTTATCCATTGAAGTAGCTTACACCCTTATAAGGAGCACAGTAGGCAATCAATAAATACTTGTTGAATAAATAAATGCTGATTATATACATATACATCTATGTATGTATATATATATACACATAATTTATAATTACTCTTTTAATCTATATCTATATACAATCCATTACATAGTTGAATAACACTATTGTCTACCTTAACACATGTCCTTTCTTTCCTTTAATGAAAGTTATAAAGAGGTTTTCACTGTATCTTTTGAAGGCCAATATACAACCTAATGGAAGTCACAGTCTAGTTCTTAGTGTGACATTTAAATTTTCCCTTTTAACCAAATGACCTGCCTTTATAAAGAATACTTTCTTTGGCTCGAACTTTTCACAAGCTTGCAATCTTGCCTCATAAGCCACAGTTTTCAGCTCCTATTTAAAATCACGGTTGATTTTAAATTGGTCTTCTCCACTTTTGATGACTTCAATAAAAATCATGTTGTAGGCTTTTAAATTCCTCAGTGTATTTACAGAATGTGTCAGTCGACTGAGAAAAAGATGCCAGAACTGGTGTTCCTGAGCCTTGGCTTCTGAAACTTTCTCTCGTTGTGCAATTGACCATGAAAGAGTTCATATTCCCTATAAAAATATTTTCACTTTATTTATTCACCCACTGTTTGACCACGAATATATATCTATTTTTAACCACTAACAAGCACAACATGAAAATATTTATCTTTCCTTTCTCATCACCACGTTGGCACTTCACCACTGGCACTGGGCATGGAAAAGAGAAATCACTGGAAGTCCTGGGTACATTCTGCCGTTCTCTGCATAGTCTTGTCATTAGAGAACAGGGAGATCAAAATTTTGCTGAAACACAGCCATTTGACGCTTCTCTTGAGTTTACGTATGGCTGATTACACGTCAGATGTAGGAAATAAGGTCATCATTTCGCTCTTGTTGTTTTTGATTTCCCCTTCTCTATATGTCTGGCCATGCCTTTCCTATTTTATTTCTTCCTTTCAACTTTTTTGCAGGGTTACTTTTTTGGGGGCAGCTAAGGAGGTTATCCCATATTAGCTTCCTCATTTTGTGTTTACTTTGTGTCTGTGTATATGTGTTTCTATTAAGATAATTACAATAATCTTGTTATTACCCAGTTTCTTTTCCCTGGCTCACAAATGTCACATCTCCATGGAGTTGTCTTGGGTGTAAATGTGATCTTCTGGATTTGTGTCTACTAACTAACAAATGAGTCGGTTGGCATGGAGTGAATCCATGTTAGTTACCTGCATAAGAATTCTGTACAACGGCACACATAGTTGATCTATATTCTTAAACCGCTGTTTACCATTTATAATAAGAGATTTGCACATACTCTGTTCTTCAAAAGGTATCTTAATTACTCCAAGAACATTGTCCATGTCTTAAACACATTGCACCAAGACACAGAATATCTGGGCTTTAGAGACATGGGAACAACAATTCATTTGGGTGGACACGAACAAGTGTAGGCTGAACCAAATGGTATCATTATTTCTAACGTCGACTAAATATCATCTGCGCATATTAAGCAAAGCGTTCGTGTTGATTGTATATCTGAACAGCAGTTGTGGTATCCTGTGCATTGAATGTAATCTCTGTAATCCAGCAAGGTTAAGTATCCTTTCAAAAAATTACTTAAAATTTTTTTAATGTTTATTTAATTTTCAGAAAGAGACAGAGCGTGAGCAGGGGAGGGGCAGAAGGAGAGGGAGACACAGAATCCGAAGCAGGCTCCAGGCTCTGAGCTGTCAGCACAGAGGCTGACGCGGGGCTTGAACTCACGAACCATGAGATCATGACCTGAGGGAGCTGAAGTCGGACATTTAACTGACTGAGCCATCCCCGTGCTCCTAAAAATAATTTTTTAAAGCATCTTTACTCGAAGTCTTCAATTTGTTTAGTAAAAAAAAGTTATAATAACTTACCCTACACTAATACTTTCATGTTTATGAATTTCATTAAGAATGAGTTTCATCCGGCTGATTAAAATAAGTTTCTGGAGGCAACACTGGGAAATATTCAGAGGGATGGAAGGGGGTAGATTATTGAAAACCTTCAGGTTGGGTGCATCCAAGATGGCCAAGTCCAATAGACTTCTGTGATGGAAGCTTGCTCTTAGGCTGGGGCCTTGGGAACTGTGTAGAAACTGAAGAATAAGAGTGTGAGAGGCTAAAAAAGGAATCTCTGCTTCACTTCGTGTGGTTGTAATGATCCCAAAACTTTATAGTGGGAAGGATTCCATTTTTATAATAAAATGTAGAGTAAGATATGTTAAACTGTCCCTTGGCTTCATCTTCAATGTACCTAGAACTTAAGGCCCTTTTCTCCACTCAGCTGGACTTAATTACACTCCATGCCTCAATGGAAGGATATCAGAGACCAAGCCTCAGGCCATATACAAGAGATCAAAGATTTAGGAGAAACGGGTTAGGGGTTTTTTCATTACCAGATTCTTTCACTTGGAAAAGGAGTTGGAGGGGTACCAGATAGGTAGCTGCTAACTGGACCTCAAACCTCAGCCTGAGCAGACAATCAGGCACTTTTTGTCACCAGCACCCAGAGGTCTATGCAATCCCAGAGACCGTTCATGATCCTTTCAGGTGTCCAGTGGATATCACCTGTCCCTGGAGGAGTGACAGCTCTCCCTCTTTACTTGCTAGTCTTCTCTGAATGTTGAATAGATGGTTTAGTTCATACATCACAAGGGAAAAGTGACCCATCACACACACACAGACTTTCCCTTGTCTTAAAAAACTCATACCTGCCGACAGTTACGCATAAGCTACAGACAGGAAAGGGCACAAAGTGGACTGGAGGTTAAGAAATATCCTGTATCTTTAAGAGAGTTAGACAGTCCAGTAGATAGAAAAGTGAAACCTACATTCATTTCCACTTACTCTGGAATTCCTTTGGTGCCTCACAACAAAGCAGGAATTTTGCTTCAGTCATTTGGATAAACTAATGCCAGATAATTCTAGTGCAATTCCTGAATATAAATTATGAAGGTTCTTAAGAAAGTCTATAAGTCTAAAGAAAATAACGTTAAATATATTGCATTATAGTCTCTGCCCCCCCCCCCCACACACACACAGCCAATGGTACAGTTTGCCATTTATTTGGTTTATCCTGGGTGTATATTAATAAACCACAGAATGCTGCAGTAAAACATTTATTCATTTTAGGACTTAAGGCATGAAACAGTCACCAAACAGAGATGATATCCCAATAGACGTGTCAAATGATGAATGATATCAGTATTGGGATATGTGCAAACAGCAGACGTCACTGGCGTTGACAGGGTTGTGACTATTTCTCTAACATACTGTGTCTGTCAGGGAATGCAGTTTGATTCTCAAAGCGAGCCCTTCTTTGGATTACAGCTTTTCCAGCTGTCATCTAGGAGAACCCCAGAGCATCGAACAGGGGCTGCTTTAGTAGAAAATGTAACAAACAGTTCCTCCTATAGTCTTTGTGAATCTGAAGCGAGAGACTATGTTCTCATACCCTCATTTCTGAGTTTTTTCTGAGGATGTCACTGCTTCTGATCCTGGCTTTGGGAAAGAAAGTTTGAATCCCTTGTTATGTATTTATATGCTGCCCCAGAGTGCCTCAACAAAAACTTAACACTTTTTCCATCAGCTTTGTTTTTAAAGGAAGTGGTTTAGAAATAGCCATGTGTTCAGTCATTGCCAAGGATATTAGTGAGAAAACACCTAAAATATGTACAGCTTATGTCATACCATGGCCTAATAAATTAGTACAAAAAAAGTGCAAACCCTCAAGAATATTTAATGATGACAGTATATTTTATCACACTGTAGCAACATATATAAAAACAGTCTGGAGATCTAGACAGTAATTTTAGGGACAAAATTCACAATCCATTTCACTTGCTTTATGATATTATGGGCGTCCAGATACGGAAAACCCAGTTGGATATCCAGACTGGAGACACTCAAGTTCATCACTGAGACCTTGTCTACCAATTTTTAAAAACAATTTTCAAGTATACACAAAAGTATAAACGACACTACAATGTGCCCTCATTGAGTGTCAAGAGTGATCAACATTTTGCAGCACTGTTTTTTCTTTAGACACCTCTCCCAATGTTTTTAAAGAAATATTTGGAAAAAAAATCCCAGATGTCATGTCATTTCACCCGTAAATATTGTCAGTGCACAATTTTAAATTCCAAGGACTTTTAAAATTAACCATCAGGCCCTCACACCAATAAAATTTTATCATTGCCAAATACCATCTATTTTCATAGTTCTAGTCTGTATTCAAGTTACCCTAATTGTTTTGAAAATATCTTCCTATGGTTGGTTGGTTGTAATAGGGATCCAAATAAGGCGAATGAATACAAATACTATATGGTATCATTTATATGAGAGTACTCTTAAAAAAAATCTCAAATTCATTGAAACAGAGGGCTGAATGGTGGTTGCCAGGGGCTGGGGTGGGGGGAATAGGGAGAGCTTAGTAAAAGGATACACATTTTCAGCTCTAAGATAAATTAGGTCTGAGAATCTAATGTATATAACATGGTGACTAGTGTTGATAATACTGTATCGTATAATTACAATTTGCTAAGAGAATAGAATTCCAATATCTTCACCACATATACATATTTATATATATGTAAATATGTGTGTGTATGTGTGTATATATATATGATATAGTGATGGTTGTGTTAGTTACCTTGATGGGAGGAATCTTTCACAATGTGTGTGTATCAATATACATATCAAATCATTATATTAGATACTTTAAGTATCTTACATGTTGATTATATCTTTAAGTATCTTACTTGTTGATTATACCTCAATAAAGCTAAAAAAAATTAATATCAAACCATTGTGCTTTTTTGTTAGTCTCTTAAGTCTCTACTCTGTAATAGTCCCCTTTCACCCCATTCTCTTTGCACCATTGATCGATAGAAGGTTTAGAATATTCTGCATTCTGGATTTGGCAGGTTGCTTTCTCTTGCTCCCTTTTTTGTTCTTTAGATTCTTCCTGTAAACTGGTAATTAAATCTAGAGGCTTGATCACGTTCAATTATTCATGGACCATGCTGAATACTTGTTGCAACCAGTCATTAGACACCTTTCTGGTCCCCTGCTCTTAGTATAGCTAAGACCAACCAGTGGGATCAGATGGGGTCAGTCTGATTCTCCATTATAAGGATCCCCATCACTTAAATTTTTTAGCAGTAACTGATGACTGTTGTATAGATCCATTATTTCATTGGCAAATAATACTTCTCCTATTTTGTCATTTCCAGAATTCTTTTATAAGGGGATTAAGAGCACACTTATCTCAATGAGTACTGAGTAATATATACAATTGTTGAATCACAATATTGTATAATCGAAACTAATATAACACTGTATGTTGAGTATATTGGATTCAAAATTTGAAAATCAGAACCCAAATAAATAAATAAAGTTTTACATTGAGTCTCTTTAAAAAAAAAGGTATTTTATTTTATCAATTATGTAGTTATCCTGAATGCACGGTAACTTTCCCCTAATTTATTGATACTCAGGATTACGTGCTATTGTACTACCAACCTCGAAGATACCCAAAGGGGGTTCTTTTTGGTGTTGCTAGGATGCAGAGATTCATTTTAACCCATTGCAACTATTATTTTTACACCAAAACTATCTCATCTTAGGCTAATGGGAGTCTCTTCAAGTTGTCTCCTATGCCCCTTTAGCATGACCCAATTCTTTTTGGATAGATTCCTTCCTTCCTGGCATACTAAGTTCTCCCAAACTCATCTTATACCTATGCTGGACCTGATTAAGGTTATTTTTCTAAGAACGCTTCATTCTTGTCAGTGGAAAATCTGACCAAAATTTGACTTTTATAAGAAATTATGCCCCTGAGTCATGGGCATAAATATTGCCTATAGCGTCTTCCACATTTATTTCAAAATTCCTGAAGCATTTCAAAAAGCTAGACACATAAAACTTTAAAGTGGGCCTTTCGAAGTTTAGCCAGCCAGTTGTTACTTCTGTAACAATGTAAAAATTTTATATAAACTTGTAGGTAGCATGTATAAGTCTTTTCATTTGTATCTTTAAAATTTTATTTAAAAACAATTTGGTTTTCTGAAACAGGAAACGCATGTACCACTGTTCACTTAGCAATATCAAAATATAAGCATTATATAGTTTAAGGGATGATATTATTTCTTTTAATTTATTTTTACTTATTTTGAGAGAGAGAAAGAGAACAAGCAGGGGGAGGAGCAGAATCCCTCCTCCTCCTCCCCCTCCTAGTCTTCTTCTCCCTCTCTCTCCCTCTCCCTCTCCTTCTCCCTCTCTCTCTCCCTCTTCCTCCCCTTCTCTTTCCCCCTCCTTCCACCTCTCCTTTCTCTTCTTCTTCTTCTTCTTCTTCTTCTTCTTCTTCTTCTTTTTCTTCTTCTTCTTCCTTAGTTTGATTACTTGAGTCTTAATAGGTAGAGTTTAAATAAATAAATAAGATTCCAAGAGTTAATGTTACTTAGGTCCTTAGGCACCTGGGGCTGGTGTAGTGCTAATCAATATTTTGAAATAACAATGCCAAAGAATCTCATGAGCACACTCAGCATTGGGGGACACAGATGGGTAACAACTGAGGTGGAAAGAATTGGAGGTCTCTGGGTTACTGGGGTACTGGCTGGTCTAACACAGCAATCCTGAAATTGGCCTAACTGGATATGGACTGTGACCACCCCCTTCTGTCTCTCTTTTACTGCCTTTTGACTCATATAGGTCATTTATTTTTAGATTTTATGTGCAACACTTTTCGTTATCAAATAGCTTCTTATGGCCTTCTGGAAATACTGGACAGACTAGAGGTGGTTTGCTCTTTTTCTGTTATGAAATAATAGCAAATCCTTATATAATATTTATTCTGTGAGCCAGACACAGTCCTAAGAACTATACATAGATGAACTCATAACAGCCCTGTGACAAGTCTACTGTTATCCGTCCCATTTTACAGAGAAGAAAATTGAGATGCCAGGATTTAGATCAAGTAACTTGCCCCGCACCACACAAACAATTAGGGACAGAGCTGTAATTTGAGCCCACGAAATATGGCCACTAGTCTCAGAGCCACTCAAAGCTGGTTTAATACATAAATAGCTTCTATGAGCTGGAGCCAGAAAGACCTGGGCCTTAGCCTTCAAGGTTTGCAGTTTAATCTTGGAACTGTAAAAATAGCATAAAGCCATTTTCAGTTACTATAATGGAGTAAATTTCTTTCTTAAGTAAAGAAAGCAACAGCAAGATGGGTCTCTGATAAATAAAGTTGACACCTTGGGTTGTCTTCGAAGATAAATACACTGGAAAATTATATATTACCATTAAAGCAACTGCATTTTGCATCAGTGAAAGTGTCTGAGATATAATTTGTGAGAACACCAGAATAAAGATTGAAAGGTATCCGTCGAGGGAATGAGGTTCATATTAGGAGTATAGATTCGAGTCTGGACTAATCACAGTATACAAAGAAAGATTCTAAACCAAAGCCACGAATCTGAGAGTACATAAACAATCTGATAGGACCTACATACAAAAAGTTGACCTACTATCCCCACCAGCACCCAGGCTGCTACAGATTATTTTCTACAAAACTGGAAGTTACTGAAGTCAAAACAGAAAGTCTGCTAGATTCTGCACCCACACATCCGCTTGCTGACTCCTTCTGGGGAATAATGTGATGTGGCTCCCACACCCCATACGGTTGTGTGCCATTGAAAACTAGCGGGTATTGACTAGGCAAAGACCACCAACCTCTAGACAGGCTTGGAACCCAGGGCTCTGAAAGGTGAAAGGTCGCAACCTCACCTCACAACACCATTTTGGGTCTGTTTCTTATTACCAAATAATTTCCAGAAGGAGACCGGACTGTGCGCCTGATTTTCCAGGAGCAGTACAGAGGGAAATGAGAGTTTGAGAAGGAGAAGTGATATTCTCTGCGCAGTCGCACGGTGATATTTTCAGTGACTGATAATCAGAACAACAGTGATGTCTGGAGAAGGCAGCTCTCCCCCGGTCCCAGTACAGGCTAAGTGTGGCTTCTCCCCAAGGGAAGGAGCTTATCGTGAGGAGATAGGTGGAGATGAAGAATCAGCTAACAGAAGGTCCAGCTGACTCTCAGAACCCCATTCTACAGAGCCTTCGACAGGCACGGTCCCAAAGAGGCGAGGTGAAAACCACATTCACGTACCCGAGGTGAAGGACCACCATTAAAAATAAATAAGAAAACCCAAATGTGTAAATCCGATATAAGCCAAACCATATGGTATAAAATGAAAACATTTTCTTCTTCTGCCTTTGGTAAAATTGTTCCTTGCTAGATTTTATATCCAGAAAAGTATTAACACACCTTTTGCCATGGAGTTTCTCCCCTGATATATGACATTGATAATGGAAGTAGTTCCATGATACTTCCACTGTTTGTGGAGCTATGCATATGAAAAGAATGTTGTGCATAAAGGAAAAGTGCTAAAATCCTGGGGTAACACCTCATACATTAGTGGCCTTCCATGGTGAACAAAGTCATTTTTCAGGCAAGTCATAAAGTAGCCTAAAACACAAGTATTTCAGTGTTTGCTCCAAATGAGGCAGTGGCCCAGGGACTGCCGTTCATCTGACATCATTTCTGACCCAGCGCTGGTTTGGTATCTGATTAGGGCTCCCCGCCACAGTGGTGCCAGACTCACTCTTTAAGTGAGGTGGCTGAGGGAAATTAATGTGTCAGAGTTACCAGAAGGTGAGAGTGTCTGCTGTAAGTTTCCTTTGGAGAGCTTCAGCTGGAATTGCCTTTGATTCTTTCCAAGAGAATCTTTTGAAGCTATTTATAGAGTTGGGTAATAGGTAGAGATGTGCTTCCCACAGGAAACTTAGGAGTGAAGGTGCCCTGAAGGATGCAGCTATGCAGTGACGATTATATACAAATGTGGTAAAATAGCTGACTTACTTAAAGGAGGCACTGGGGCCTCCCGAGAAGCCAAAGCGGCCGTATTCCTTTAGCTCTAAAGGTTAAATTTTCAACTTGGCCACGCCACTGACCCACTGCTTGGTTCTGGAAAATCACATAACTTCTCTCAGTGGCACTTTATTTGCCTTAAATAATGAGGGAAATGTTATATACTTCACTGATGCATGGAAACATTGGGTAGAAAACACCAAAATGTGCTTCGAGATTTTTTTTGGTGAAAGGATGATATACACATAAAAGTATTATTTCTGTAACCTGTTTTCTTTCCCCCCTTCTCCTCCTGCTGGCTTGTCAGCTGCTCCATACACAAAACTCATCACAATTCCCAACTTTCATTTCCACTCTCCAGGCAAATTTTTGGATCTGAGGATTTGCGATTCCGTGGTGCACCTTTTCTTTATTCAGTTGAAGCAATGCACACACACAGAAAGTTTTGCAGACCTTAAAGTCAAACAGAAATATCAGTTACTATTTTCTCCACTTACTGAGCAAGGAGAGCATAAGAATACATGCTTTGCGTCAGACAAATTTGGACTCGGATCCTCGCTCTGCCATGTACTCACGTTTGAGCACAGCTCATTCATACACACATTCGTATGCATTCACATAGGCTCACGTGTGAGCTCATAGAGTCACAGGTGATTCGCATGCATGTACATAAGTACACAGATGCTCTCACTCATGCAGGTATACACATGCACACACACGAGCACATAAACCCACAGGCATGCCTATATGCACGCAGCTTATACCCATGTAAGCTACTCTCTGCAGAGATTCTGGAATTAGAGAAGCGGTTTATGTGATTGGAAGTTCTGCTGCTATTCTTGAACATGCTACAGGAAGGGCATTTTATTTCCCATCTTTTATAAAGTACAGAAAGCCTTCTTTCTTAGTGTACGGGCCAATGCCATTAAATTGGGGCCAGAAGACTGGGTTTGAATCCTGCCTCCACTATAGCGGGGTTACCCTGGATAAATTACCCAACATTTCTGCCTCTGTTTCTTCATTTGCAAATCAGGAGTAATAATAGTAATGACAGCCCAGCCTTATAAGGTTGTTTCAAGGATTAATTACTAAGCTATTCAAAACAAGGTGTGGTATGCGGTAAATGCTATGTACTCGTTTGCTATTAATATAAAGGGGAGAAACAGCACGGCTAAGAGGGAGGTTTCTTTTAGGCAATGGCCTTTAATGCAATTTTCCGTGTGTGAAGGGGCGAATGAAACACACTGTGTGTGAATTAACAAACATTTTAACGGATCAGCTCACCCTAATTCTACACATAGAAAGGATGTGTAGTTTTCATAGTAAATTTCAGGCTTTTCTGGGTCTGGTTCAGACTTTTCTAATTCACTCACCCGTAGGGAGAGTCAGGTCTGTGCTTCAGTGACTTCCAGAACAGAGACCACAGCCCCGCTAACAGCTCTAAGTGCCTCGGAGTTCGTTTCAAGCTGTTCTGCTAAGAGTTTAATGGTAGGCAATTATCTACCTTCTCAGAAATCTGGGGTGTTGGGTCTGGCCTCTAAATGCGAAAGAAAATAGGCTTCACTGTTGAATATTTATTTTCTTGAGTGATGTAATAATCCTGGTCATCATACTGTTAGGGCTCGATTTCCCCCTTACCAAAACCCTTATGTGTGGCTGTATTATTTTGTATTATATTTAGCTGCTTTAGGTTCATAGGATCTATTTAAAAATGTCCATTGCTTCTCAGGTTTTCTCTATGTAATCATGATGTCCTTCTGACACATAAATAGTACCTTGATGCTGGAATTCTGGACGGAGTAATCAGCCTTATAGAGGTGCTAAAAGAAGAGTGAGGAGATGTATTGAGCAGTGTAACTAATTGAGATTGAAGAAATACTACCTCCCCAGTTAACAATCTTAGTTACCAATTCCAAATTATCTTTCACCACAGTGCATCCTAGCCTTGATTTCCACCAGCTCCAAGTGAAACTTCCTGTTTCTAAAATAAAATTAAAATAAAATAAAATGAAATAAAATGAAATGAAATGAAATGAAATAAAATAAAATAAAATAAAATAAAATAAAATAAAATAAAATAATAAAACACATAAAATAAATCTCCTTTGGCATATCACTCTGGGTCTATGTGATAGTATATGTAAATCTTTGCAGATCTGATTCCTAAACAGAAATTTATTTCTGTATCTTCTCAACAGAACCTACTGTTGAAGGGTCCACACCCCTTCACTTTGACTCATGGAGATGTGGTGTGCAGGTACTTAAGGTAGGTGCCTGCCTTTTCCTCAACTGTAAATTTTCAGTCACATTATCAATTCCTTGTCTGCTCATTAAAACATTCAAAAAAAATTTTTTTTGTTTGTTTTTGGCAGAGAGAGAGAGAGAGAGAGAGCATGAGTGAGGGAGGGGCAGAGAGAGAGGGAGACAGAATCCAAAGCAGGCTCCAGGCTCTGAGCTGTCAGCACAGGGCCCGACCCGGGGCTCAAAGTCACAAACTGCAAGATTATGACCTGAGCCAAAGTTGGACGCTCAATTGACTGAGCCACCCAGGAGCCCCTTAAAAAAATTTCTTTTAATGGGGCGCCTGGGTGGCGCAGTCGGTTAAGCGTCCGACTTCAGCCAGGTCACGATCTCACGGTCCGTGAGTTCGAGCCCCGCGTCAGGCTCTGGGCTGATGGCTCGGAGCCTGGAGCCTGTTTCCGATTCTGTGTCTCCCTCTCTCTCTGCCCCTCCCCCGTTCATGCTCTGTCTCTCTCTGTCTCAAAAATAAATAAAAAACGTTGAAAAAAAAATTTAAAAAAAAAATTTCTTTTAATGCTTATTTATTTTGAAGGAGACCATGAGCAGGGGAGGGGGAGAGAGAGAGAGGCAGAGAACGAATCCCAAGCAGGGACTGGGCTCAAACTCACAAACTGTGAGATCATGACCTGAGCCAAAATCAAGAGTCTGATGCTTAACTGACTAAACCACCCAGGTGTCCCTTGCTTCTCATTTGTATTAAGGAGTATGAGCTGCACAAAGTTTTTATTTTTATTTTTTTTAACTTTTAAGAAAAAATTTTTGATGTTTATTTTTGAGAGAGAAAGAGAGACAGAATGTAAGTGGGAGAGGGGCAGAGAGAGAGGGAGACACAGAATCTGAAGTAGGATCCAGGCTCCAAGCTGTCAGCACAGAGCTCGACACGGGGCTCGAACTCACGAACTATGAGATCATACCTGAGCCGAAGTCGGTGGCTTAACCGACTGAGCTACCCAGGTGCCCTGAAGTTTTTAGATAAATATAATAAATATTTATATTTATTCAGCTAACCATTTCTTTCTCTGACATATTCCCTCCCCAACACACATACACCAAGAATGTTTGATATAAATCACTTTCAGAAAAATGTTTGGAGTTATGTTGGATTATAGCTTAAACATTTATGTTCAAATGAAATTTTTAAAAATGTGTGAATGAGAATAAGTGATGGGAAGGAAATTAATTTTTCAATAACCTGATAACTTTTGATGTCTCAGGCACTATTTATTTGAATTATTTCGTTAATCCTCATAATAAGCACGTGAAATAGTAAGTTATAAGGACAAGGAAACAAAGGAATTGTTAAAACTAAGGAAATCACACTCATTATAAGGGCAAGAGATGAGATTTTTATCCTTGATATAAATAACTAGAACTTCTGATTTTCCAATATAGAAGTGCCTTATGAAGATTTATTTTTTGAAGTTTATTTATTTATTTTGAGAGAAAGAGAGAGAGAGTGTAAGTGGAGGAGGGGTAGAGAAAGAAGAAGAAAGAGAACCCCAAGCAGTCTCCGTGCTGTCAGTGTGGAGCCCAGTTTACTGCTCAATCTCACAAACCGTGAGATCGTAACCTGAGCTGAAATCAAGAGTCGCTAAACTGACTGAGCCATCCAGGTACCCCAAAAGTGCTTTATAAATATTTCATGTTTACTACTTATTTTTGGTATCATTTTTTTAAATCATTTATCATTCATCATTAAAAAATTGTTTTTAATGTTTATTCATTTTTGAGAGAGAGACAGAGTGTGAGCAAGGGAGGGACAAAGAGAGAAGGAGACACAGAATGTGAAGCAGGCTCCAGACTCTGACTGTCAGCACAGAGCCTGATGTGGGGCTCTAACCCACAGACCTCGAGATCATGACCTGAGCCGAAGTTGGACACCTAAACAACTGAGCCACCCAGGTGCCCCATCATCATTTTTCAGCCAACAAGATTTATTGAGGTCTTAGTGTATACAATGCTTTATGAAAAGGCACTGGAGAAATGAAAAAAATTGGTTCCTATGTTCAATGATGGGAATTTAGTTGGAAAGAGAAAATACATAACCCACACCCTCAGTAATCATGTCACCCTATAAAACAGAACGTGAGACAGACAAATAGGAATAAAGAAAATGAGGTCAGTACTAATTTATGGAAAAATCTCCTGAAGGAGAGGGCAATTACATCAGGCCCTCACGCATGGGCAAGAAAATACTGGAAGAATACAGAATCTATCACCAAGTTGGGGTTAGAGTTCATTATCCTGCATTCAGGTGACATTAGGAAGGTTTCCCACATTGCAGATGTGCTTGAATCCAAAAGTAGTGAGAAAGCAGCAGGTATGACCAATTGCTCAGGTCAATTGGTATGATAGGTGGAAAGTCTGGATTGAGTGATGTAAGCAAAGAAGATAATATTAGAACCTTATGACAGCTAAAGTATCATAATGGTGGAAGTATTGAAAAATATTGTAGGACTGAAAAGGCCCAAAAATGATACGGTTTGGAGGATAATTAGGGCAATTTAGACTTGAAGTGGCAAAATCTGGTTCAAAAGATGAGCGCACACATGTAAAGGAGGGATCAGAATCTGGTGACTCATTAAAACTATGAGATATAGTGGAAAGTTTCAGTGATAATTGATTTGGAAAGTCGTTTTGCAATTTATTCGATTTTACATCCTATCTGACACGGTTGTCACTGGTATTTGGTTGCATTTCTGAGTCAGTTAAAGAGTGGAATTCATGAGGAAAATAATGTAGATAAGCAGTTTAAACATTTTAGTTTGAAAATAATAAATGCTCGTGAATTTAGCAATATGTGATGCAATACCAAGTCTTGTCTTTGCCTGATATGTTCATTGGAGTCTTCTGTATCATCTTTGTTGTATAGATCACACCCTTAGGGCATTATTTACAATATCAGATTTTTTTCAAGTAAATGAAAAACAGTTACAAAACAATATAATTGAAAAATTCATCTACATTTTGCTTCTCTTACCCCAGTCCCTCAAAGCTGTTTCACCTACACCACATTCAACCACATTCAATAGCAATCATTTCAGTGACTAGATTTATTTAAAATTTCCAAACCATTCCCTGTAGTTTTTTTTTTTTAGAAAGATAGCTTTCTTTGGGTGCCTGTGTGGCTCAGTCAGTTAAGCATCTGACTTCAGCTCAGGTCATGATCTCATGGTTCATGAGTTCGAGCTCCGCATCAGGCTCTCTACTGTCAGCAAAAGAGCCTGCTTCGGATCCTCTGTCCCCTTCTCTGCCCTTACCCCACTCATGCTTTCTCTCTCTTGCAAAAATAAACATTTTTTTAAAAGGTAGCTTTATTTTTTTCACTAGCAGTTCATTGGTTTATATAATATCTAACTAAATTACATCGTAATGAGTACAGTTGACATAAGTAGGTTTAGAAAACACAGCTGACTCTTGGCTTCAAGAGGACTCAGCTGGTGGCCACAAGAGTGCATGAGACCTTGGGGCAAAAGGCCCCAGGTGGGATGGGAGCTTTCTGTGGGTGCCAAGTTGAAGGCACTGTTTTGTTTTGTTTTGTTTTGTTTTTTATAGCATGGTGGCATTATGTAATCGAGCAAGTCGCCAAAGAAGAGATTAGTGAAGAGCTTGTATTGTTCTACAACACAATCCCAAGCTAAATGGCAACTGACATTTATCATAGTTATTGTGTGCATTAAAATGGAACCTGGCATGAGGTGGTCCTCATTTTATAACCATATACCTTGAGTTTAAACACACAGACCTTCTAGATTTTCTCTCGGGGAATTTTTAGTTCAACCTAGAATAAAGGCCAAGTGTAACAATTTTAAGTGTGTAGTGAAATCAAGGCAGCAAGGAGATAAAAAATAAGATAGAACTTAACATTATAAAGTAAAAAAAAAAAAATTTAATGTATTTGAGCCATGATTTTATTCATTTTTTCACATAGAGATCAATCCAAATGAACACCTATTTATTTCTTTAAAGCTATATTTTTTCAACTTTTATAAAATTGTGAAATATTTATTTGCAAGAATGACTTTAGGATCTTTTTTCAACTTTAGAAAACAAAATCAATGGATCATTCTAATTTCTTAAATAAGTGAAGTAAAGCCAAAATGTTATCACATAGGGGGGCCTGAGTGGCTCAGTTGGTTGAACGTTTGACTCTTGATTTCAGCTTGGATCAAGCCCCATGTTGAGCTCTGCACTGAGCGTGGAACCTGCTTGAGATTCTCTCTGTCTCTCTGTCTCTGTCTCTGTCTCTGTCTCTCTCTTTGTGTCTCTCTCTCCCTCTGTCCCTCTCCCTCACTTGCACTCTCTCTCTTTCTAAAATAAAAATAAAATATATGTAAGTATTTTTTAAAAAGTTATCATGGATTTCACTGAAGTCACCTGAAAGACCTATGAAAGCTGACTATAATGAAACATAGTATTTACTCTGAAGTTTACCCTTTGACATGATGCCCCTATATATGTTATCCCTACCTGATTCTCTTTTAAATCTAAGACTTTCATGGACATATCTGAATGGCAAAGCTTTGGACACATGCCAGCTCCCTAGCAGCATGGCAGGCTGGTTAAGATAGCTCCTGGCTTCTACTCTGGTGTCTCAGGTCCATAAATTAGAAAGCACTCCAACATAGGGTGTTAAAATTACAGATTATGACACCACACTGTAGCTGGTAATCAGACCATGCCATCACATGTCAAAATGAATCCTTTTTAAGGGTAAAAAATATAAATGCGTACATCTCACCTCTTTATTTTAGAATATAATCAGATTTAACACAGTGAATTATCTAAAAATAAAAATCAACGGAAGGAACATCAATGTATTAATCATTGAAGATTATCTCCATCACAGTTCATCTTTTAAACCCCTATATGTGATAACATGTCATATCTAGCTTTTATAAATTGAGTGACTCTCAGAAATCCATTTTAGTGGGTATATTTCACTTAGTGGGCATTTGGATGGCCATTAACAGCTTTTAGGTCTCTCAGAGATTTTTAATTATGACAGGATGGGTAGGCATGCAATGTAGCATGAAAACCAGCAATAGATTACCTAGATGACACTGTACTTAAGAAGCAGGGGAGTTTGGAGCCGAGTACTTTAGCTGATAAAACACTCATTTTTCACCTCTCAAACCTCAGTTCCAGTTGTGTCTGATTCCTTAAGCAAAATTCATTTTGTTATGTCAACTGTGCTACCATTAGTTGGTAATCCAGGAGCCAATAGATGCCATGCATTTTTCATCCTTCATTAGATTCATGGTGTTTCTGAACATGGACTGAATATCAAAATAAACCATTTCAGATGTGTTTAGAGACGCACTGGCTTTAGCCGTAGCTCAGAAATTGTAAAAGTTTGGTAAATTGTTAACAGTTCCGAGCAGAACCAGTGCGATACTTGGAGTGATCATTCCAATTCCTATAAGCAAAAAAATATTGATGGATGTAAGTAGCGTTCCCTGTTTACTGGACTCAGAATTAATTTGTGCTTCTATTATTAATTTTGTGAAGATATAAGTTATTTTTGGAGTTCTTGTGTTCTGTGTTTGCCTCCCATTCAGCCCTATGAATTCCCTCAGGTTAAGAAAGCCTAAATGCCTAGTGCAGTACTTAGCATATAACATGTGTTTAAAACTTGGAGTAGGGGGGAGATCGAGGTTCAGTGAAACCCTCTAGGAACATTATCAAGGAAGATTTAGGAATTAATTATTGGACCCCCAGACACAAGAATTAAGACTTTACAAAGATGATAGAAGAGGCTTTCAAGGAGTACCTCAGATAAACAAGAAACTCATGTTGAAATACGGATTTAGCAGATGTCTGAGCTTCACCCTAGGCTGCTCACTGAGTTGAAGGCAGAGAGTGCACTACACTTTTAGGTGAGTGATTTTAGGTTCTACTCAAATATCCTCCAACTCATCCTTGGGAAAACTTATAACAAGTTCTCTGAAGGCAAGGAATCCAGAAACTAAAAGAATAAGGTCACCCTTACCGGAATCTTAAAGAGCTAGTTGGACCATAATCAGGGAGGGAGAACTCAATTTGGGAATTTTATTAACAAACTATAAGGGCAGAAGAAAGTTCATGAACTAACCTAGTTATGTACTTTAGCTTTAGGGCCGGCCTTGGGGGATGAGATGGCATTCCCAACCATAGTCCCTTCACTTGAGCTTGATAGGGAAATAGTGTCACTCACCAAGAGGGTCTAGACTGGTTGATTGGTAACCTTAGCAATCTATCATGGCCAGCGAGTAGTGAGCGAATGAAAGTTCCATGGGCAGCAGGGTAAAAAAGTTAATTACCTCCACAGAGAACGTATAAGCCACTGGGATTCTATCTGGGAATGGGATGGCCTTTGGGGACAAAGTCTGATGATGCTTCTGGCTTCAGACCTGAAGACTGGCTGTATTACTAACATAGAAGATTTATTAACACTACACTTTTACACAAATTTACTCACACTGCACTTTAGACATACGGAAAAATAATATAGTTAATTTATTCTGTCTATAACTAGTCTCTCAAGAGTCCTTACTAGGAATTGAGACACAGAGAAAAGTTATTTTTTCCTGTTTCCCTCTCAAATTTATAGAGAAAAATTTCCCTTTAGACTGCCCCAAGCCACTCTGAAACATGACTGCATGAAAATAGATTTGGTGGTTCCCTGTAGTCGTACAGAGGGAAGCCTGGATGTTCAGCTTCCTTGGGCTGCTCTAGGTCATACCTAAGAAATGGCCCAGATGCCACTCAGAAGTTTCTACAGGCTCCTGGGTACAGCCTGGAAGGTGGATGATTTGCCAATTGTCTGTTCTCGAACCTGCTTTAGGAGAAGGTGACATGATTGCACGGAAGTCAAGACCTGAAGAAATCAGTAGTGGAACACCTAGCAGAGAGTTAGATGGAGACTCGGAAATGTATCTGGCTTTTAAATATACTGCCTTAGGGGCGCCTGGGTGGCGCAGTCGGTTAAGCGTCCGACTTCAGCCAGGTTACGATCTCGCGGTCCGTGAGTTCGAGCCCCGCGTCAGGCTCTGGGCTGATGGCTCGGAGCCTGGAGCCTGTTTCCGATTCTGTGTCTCCCTCTCTCTCTGCCCCTCCCCCGTTCATGCTCTGTCTCTCTCTGTCCCAAAAATAAATAAAAAATGTTGAAAAAAAATTTTAAAAAAAATAAATAAATAAATATACTGCCCTAGATTTTCTTGGCCACACCCTTCTCCTTGTCATGAAAGGAACCAGCTGCTGTCATCTTGCCATCATCACTGCATCTTACATCTCATTAGAAAAGAGAGAGTATTTTCCTTCAGTGTGATCCAGCAACATTTAAACAGCTTTATTCATTTATTTTTAAGTTTATTTATGTATTTTGAGAGAGAGCAAGAGAGCACAAGCAGAGGAGAGGCAGAGATAGAGAGGGAATTCCAAGCAGGCTTTGCACCATCAGCACAGAGCCCAATGCGGGGCTTGATCTCATGAACCACAAGATCATGACCTGAGCCGAAATCAAGAGTCAGACACTTAACTGGCTGAGCCACCCCAGGCACCCCTAAACAATTTTATTATGATGATATATAATGAACATAAGTGTTATCTCTGAAGACTTCCCAAAATAAGATACCTGTTTAATAATTAAAATTTTATAAATAATATATAAATAAAATAAAATAAAATAAAGCATTGCATTATTTCCCTTTATCTTCTCTGCATATGCAAAAAATCCCAGTCTACTTGTAATACAAGCATTTGCATTATGAAAGTTGCTCTTTAAACATGATTCAACTTGTGAAGAGCTATGGTAAGAATATGATGTGAGATCTTTCATCTAAACTAATTTCCATAAAAATCTTGAGGGATAAGCTCTACTCAAATGGTAAAGTCAATTTTTATCATCACATCTGATTAAAAGCGGAAAGTCATCTTTAGGGACAACGCAATGATACAATAGTGTTTTAGAATTTAAAAATCTAATAGTATTAGTAATTCTCATCATTTTATGTCTTAAAATACAGATAGTATTACACACAGGGACGTAATTGGCATCTGGTCATCAGCAGAGCAGGGAATAACATGAACTTGGTCCTCGCCCTGGTTACCAAGAGGTTAGGGAAATAAAACAAGTGAGAAAGAGCCTCATCCCTCCTAAACTTTTAAGATAACTATTGTCAAATTTGGTTAACTGAAAAATATGAAGACAGGAGATACAGGTTTCAGAGAGAAGAGTGGTCGTGTCCCAAATAGAGAACATTATACTTTGGATTGATTCTAAGAGGTAACTGTTGAGATTTCAGGGAGAAGAAATGAAAAAAAAAAAAAAAAAGATGTTTAATTCTTGAAAACTTTTTTCTGTGATATTTGAGACCATGCAGATTTTGTTACTGAAAGAAAAAACTAGTTAAAGCCGCTCTACTAAAGAGTGTAATTCCCCTACATCATAGTGTCTGTATTTTGAACTCCTTTTTAGTAATGTGTTCACAAAATAATTAGTAACCTAGAACTGTAACAGATTGTGGACTCTGAAAGCAGGAAAGCCCTACAATATTTTTTTGAGTATTTCTCTATTATTTACATTATGTTTTCTTATCTATCTAGTCCCCTATTGGCTTGAATTAGGTGACAGAGGATATTTGATTGTTAGGTTCCTGCCCTAAGGTTAATGAGTAATGTTTGTGATCTGAAACAGGTATATTACATTGATAGTGTCAGGAATGCCTCCTGCTGTGCAAAAAAAAAAAAAAAAAAAAAAAAAAAAGGTGTCAAAATGCCAATAACCAAGTGTGTGGTGAAGGTCGTAGGGACTATATCTGGCCACTTGGTGGGCAGATCATAAACTCTTAATAAGTGGCACTTGGGCTGGGAAAGCCTCATAATTTGTCCACACACGTCTTTTCTTCTGCACTACCACACCCCGTCAATTCACAGCCTACAGCTTTAAACATTTTCACAAGCAAATCTCAAGGTCCGTCTTTCTAACTCCACTGTAAATAGGTTGTAGGGAGGCATCTCCTTTGCTTTCAAAATTCTGATTATTTTAGACCTTCAGTGTAGCTCATCCATTTTCATTTTTTTAAAAAAAATAAATTACGCATATGAATTGCATATCTCTAAAATGACATGCCCTTTAGATCGTCTGAATTATGAGGTTGCATTTAAACCTCCTGATTGCCACAGGATAAACCTCTGAATCATCATGGCCTTCAGAACTAGTTTATAGAATTTCTAATTCAGCTATCCTGTTGGCAGCTAGAAAGCCTAACCCATTTGTCTAGTTATAGAGTGGATTTTAAAATTTTGTATGTTTTTCCCCCAAAATTAATAGTTATGATTATTTATAAGAATATTTATTTCTCTCATTCAGTATTCATTGAGTGCTTACTATGTGCTAGACAGAATTCTAGGATTGGAGATATTAGTGAGGAAAACAGACATATTTGGGAACTTTGTTTTTGAATAATTCAATAATAGATCTTGGCTAGTTTTTTATGGGAACTATTTCCATCGCACTGGAATTTAGTGCAATCAGGAGCATGCATCGTTTTACACTGTGACATTTGTGTGAGAGGAATGCCATGACAATTCATTGCATTATTCTCTTTTTTTTCCATTAAGTTTTTATTTAAATTCCAGTAAGACAAACTGATGTCTACCACAGGGGAGGTGGGTGGGGGAATGGGTTAAATAGGTGATGGGGATTAAAGGAGTGCACAGTTGTGATCAAGCCCAGGTATTGTATATAAGTGTTGAATCTCTAAATTCTACACCTGAAACTAATACTGTATGCAATTGAGTTATTATTTTTTTTAAGTGTATTTATTTATTCTGAGAGAGTGGGAGAGGGACAGAAAGAGAGGGAAAGAGAGAATCCAAGCAGGCTTTGCACTGTCAGCACAGAGCCCCATGCAGGGCTCAATCCCACAAAACGTGAGATCATGACCTGAGTCTAGATCAAAAGTCCAACTCTTAACCGACTGAGCCACCCAGGTGCCGCTAGATTCATGAACTCTGATGAATGTTCTTTGTTGATAATGTTTTTTCCCTGAAATGTGATGCTACATCTTGGATTTAAATTACACAGAATGTAATGAAGAGTTTAATCGTCTTTCTTCCCTCTCCCTTCAGAAACTTTCTTTGCTGTTGGTTATGTGGGATGTCAAAGGAGTTGTCAGTCTTTTAATGTAAATAGGGTTTCTTTAAAGGCAACCACATTGTAAAAAATGTAGTTTTATTTTTTTCATAGAAAACTTAAACAGTTAAATCTTTAATAATTATTCGTCTTTGTAGAAAAAAGTTTAATTTTTGTTCAAAACAAATATAATGTATAATACAAGCTAAAGCATTATTAGTTAGAGAAATATGCTCTAGATAAATGACATTACTACCGTCTCTTTGCATAGTTTTGGTAAAACATACTAGAAATAAAACAATTTCAAACCAAGTCATAAATTACCTAAAGAGCTAGAAGAAAGCCTAGGGAAAGCATAATGCTCTTGCTATTGTGTGTGTGACTTAGAATCCAATAACATCAGTTATTAAAAACATGTAATCAGAGGGAATATCTTATTTTAGGGTTTCTAGAGCTAAATAAAGTAGATTTAGTAGCTTTAATAGCTCTTGTACATAAATATACATCTACTCTAACCATGGATAAAATATTATTTTAGACGGTGTTCATGGAAGTAATTGTCACAGTTTGTCTTATTTCTGGTTTTTACTCTTCGGTTTTCACTTTGACTACAATTTCCAATTAGCCATCCGATGTGAAGAAAATTCTGTATCAACTGGAATCTGTGGATTCACAACATAGGAAACTGAGATACTGATGCAGTAAAAATGGGTGACATCAATTTTTTTAACTGTGCACGTCAGTTATTTCCCCATTACGGTTTCAGTCTCTTAAAGGAATGATGATTCAAAGTGTGGTTTAGTTAACTAAAACATATTACTAAGTTAGTATAAACTCAATCAGTGGGAAACTTGGCAGCCAGCATGATTATTTATGATGTGCCAGATGCAAAATCATGTTCCTACTTTGAAGTTTTGCTAACAAGGCATATTGCAAATTCCAGAAAGAAAAAAGAATCTCTTCTAAAGTTTTTGGACATGAAAATAACTTTATAATTGTGTTTATGAAAAGGTTTTATGGTTTGTTGTATGTGTTTATAAAGGATTGCTTGGCAAGAAATTTATAAAATTAAATAATTGTATGTTGTAACTCAAGAGCAAAGCAATTGAGAAAGGGCAATCATTGAATTGTAAGAAACAGATATTTAAATATTATTTAGAAGCCAAATCAAAATGAACCAAATCTTATTGAACTTTTCTGACTTATCTATAGTTATCTTAAAATTGTCTTCCTTTTCTTTTTCTGCTCTGTTTTCTATGATTATTCTGTTTTTTTTTATCACTGAATTATGGAAATATTTCCGTAACACTACCAAGTTAATGAGACCACCGGACATCTGTGTAAAGGTCGACTGTGAGTCATTTTTTAAAATTTAATAATAATGTAAAAATGGAAAATATAAATTCCTGTTATCTTTGAGTGCACTTAAAGTAGGGCATAAACTTTGTAAACATGTTTATTTAGTCATAAAAATATTTTATCATACTGCATTATTCTGTTCAGGTGGTATCTGTGCCTAAGTTTTATTATTGGATTGTAACATTTATTTTCAATGAAACATAAACTGATTTTTTGATTTTGAATTTTTGATTTTTTTCAGATTTTATTTATTTATTTGTTTATTAATTTAGGGGAGAGTAGAGGTAGAGAAAGAGATTCTTAAGCAGTCTCCATGTCAGCATGGAACCCAATGTGGGACTCAATCTCAAGACCCTGAGATCATGACCTGAGCCAAAATCAAGAGCTAGATGCTTAACTGACTGAGCCACCCAAGCACCCCAAGACACAAATTGATTTTAACTGTTATAACTGGGGATTTAAATTTCTAAATTAGAAACACTCTGAAATATTTCTATCGCTATCACGTCTACAGGAAAGGTACTACTGTAGAGGTAATAGAGCTGGGTATAAAAGAAGTAGCAAGAAAAACTACACATTCAATTCAATGCAACAAGTGATTATTAAGTCTCTCTCATGCACCAAAACTGTTCTAAATGTAGAATGCAAAAAAAAAGTAGTATCAGTTATTAAAGACTTTTCAATTTGCTAAATAGAAAATGTATGCTTCCATGAATGATGTTTATTTATGACAATTCAATGTTGAATGCAGTTGAGAGGATGGTGTATTGAAGTTTTAGAAAAGAGAATGAGTAGTTCTCTACTGTTTAGGAGAGTCTTCATGTTCCAGGAAGAATTTAACCTGGAAGGAATAAGAACATTTCAGTTAGTGGAATGAGAAAAGACACAATGACCAGACTAAGAAGACTTTAGTCAGTTGAATAAGAATTAGTAAGTTGAATAAGCTTGAATAATAAACAAGTCTAGGAAGATAATAGGAAACAGGTATAAAAAGAAAATCAAGTTTTGATCAGATTTGGAGGATGTTAGATACTTTTATGATAATTTCTATATTCTAGACCTAGGTAGGTGATTTCAGTCTCATAAGTTTTGGTGGGGGGCACTAAAAAACCAGAGGAATGCAGTGTTTTGGAAAGAGTAATCCAACATTAACATTTGGGATGTATTAGCAGGAAAGATAATAGAGGCAGGAAGACTAACATAATGTAGACATGTAGTTATTACCAGGACATAGGGGGAAAATAGTAGAAGTGACGAATAAAAAGATGAGTATTAAAGAGGTGATTAAGGAAGATTTATCTTCCAATTTAGTAAAACATTTTTATTTTTCTGGTCCTCATCCATCTTTTTTTCATTTTCTGCAGTTGTCATAGATTAAAGATGGTTGCACATTTTTGTATACAGCTCTCATTGAGAACTGGATTTTACTTCCCCTGCCCCTGATTTGGTCTGAGCTTAGTGAGACTTGCTTGAACAGTGGAACGCAGTACAGATGGGACTTTTGCAACTATAGTTCATAAAGGACTTACAGCTTCTGCCCAGAACTCTAGGAACACTTGCCCAAGGAAGCTGGCTACTCTAGGAGTGGCCAACATGGAGAGGAACCAAGGTCCTAGACAATAGCCCAAACTGAGCCTTCAACCATCAGCCAGAACAAGTTGACTAGCCATAGAAGTAGTTTGGAAGTGGATTCTTCAGCCCTGTTGAGCTGTCCAAGTCCCACAAGGAGCAGAGATGAGCTACACATAAAATTGTGAACAAAATAAAACTGTTTTAAATGCCCAAGTGTGAGTGTGGTTGTTATGCAGTAATAGATAATCAGGACAGGAGTAAATAGAAGTGTTTGAAGTCAACCTAGAACCAACCAATCAACATCAAATTGCAGGTGATATTTTGTTTCCAATTATTATTATTATAGAAATACTTCATGAGTAAGGAATTCTGATGAAATACAAATAACGAGAAAAGTCTTGACTGTCATAGGGGCATTGAAGGAGGGGCTACCCTTTAATATATGATACCAAAACATAAAATAAAAGTATATTCAAAATTCCATGGCACTGACATCCATGAGTGTTCATTCTTTTCTCACTAAAACTGATTAAAAGATTAAAATTTGTGCCCTCTCTATTGATACTATGTAAGAGCTATTTTCTCCTTTGATATGCAGCATGAGATATGTAAAATTGGAATTTGTTTAGTTTACTTGGTGACATCAAACCATTTTGAAACTAATTTTTTTTTAAAAATTAACGTTTTTTATTTTTTAGAGAGAGAGAGAGACAGAATGCAAGTAAGGGAAGGATAGAAAGAGAAGGAGACACAGAATCTGAGGCAAGCTCCAGGCTTTGAGCTGTCAGCACAAAGCCCAATGTGGGGCTCAAACTCATGAACCATGAGATCATGACCTGAGCCGAAGTCAGACGCTCAACCAATGGACCCACCCAGGTGCCCCTTGAAACTCTCATTTTAAAAAACTTGCTTAAAAGTTTCTCCCTTCTTAGAAGCATAAGAAATTACTAAGTCTGTTAGTTTAAGTTTTTTCCAGAAATGTCTTTTAGACTATCAGTTTACATAAAGTGAAAAGACTTCATTTTGTTCTTTTATCATATCCCTGATAATTGGGAAGAGGAATTATATTCTCTCAACATGGAAAATAAGACAAGGAGTAGTGCTCTTTGGAGAAATCAACTATAATTTTAATAAACACTTCATGGAGCATTCATAAATATTTAAGGGCATTAATAAGGTATCTAACCGTTTGTTCTTATTTCTTCTTTATTTTCATCGACAATAAGAATGAGGGGAATATTTATTTAGGACAATGCTAAGAAGGCAAATCAACACTTTCTCTTTTATATGGTTCTTAATCAAGAAAGAGGCAAAAGAATTTGCAATGGCATGCATGGAGCTAGAGTGTGTGAAATAAGTCAGTCAGAGAAAGACAAATACCATATGATGTCACTCCTATGTGGAATTTAAGAAACAAAACACATGAACATATGGGAGGGGGGAAAAAGAGAGACAGAAACAAACTGTAAGAGACTCTTTATGACAAGAGAACAAACTGAGGGTTGATGGAGGGCTATGGGTGGGGATGAGCTAGATGGGGGATGGATATTAAGGAGGACACTTGTTATGATGAGCACTGGATGGTGTATGTAAATGATAAATCACTGAATTCTACTCTTAAAGCCAATATTGTACTGTACAATTAGCCAGAATTTAAAAAAAATTGAAAAGAAATCACCATACCAAATAAATAAATGCAAATACAGAAAAGATGAAAAAAAAAAAAACAAGCATAAAATCTTCTGAGTTGTAGAAATCTTTTGATCATCATCATTAGGCAATATATATTAGGTGTGTGCGGGGGGGATTTCTGATCGCTTTTAAAATTATCTGAGTGGACACAGAACAAAACAAAACAAATTATATGAATTATTTATCTGTTGAAGAACTGATATTGTTCAGAACGAAATTCTGTAAGATTTTTTCTGCATAATACACAAAAATTTAAAGATAATGTAATGAAATGATCAGACACAGTATCTCTTCTAGTGTCCTTGTTCTTTTGAATGAAAATTTTAATCTTCAAATTTATCCCTAAGTTGAACCATTTCTTTTTTTTATGTTTACTTATTTTTGAGAGGGGTGAGAGGGGCAGAGAGAGAGGGGAGAGGACATCGGATACGAAGCAGGCTCTGTGCTGAGAGCAGAGAGCTAGTTGTTGGGCTTGAACTCATGAACTGTGAGATCATGACCTGAACTGAAGTCGGACACTTAACCAACTGAGCCTCCCAGGCACCCCAGTTGGACAGCTTTTTATTTCTGTCTTTTAAATACAACATGTGGGGCGCCTGGGTGGCGCAGTCGGTTAAGCGTCCGACTTCAGCCAGGTCACGATCTCGCGGTCCGTGAGTTCGAGCCCCGCGTCAGGCTCTGGGCTGATGGCTCGGAGCCTGGAGCCTGTTTCCGATTCTGTGTCTCCCTCTCTCTCTGCCCATCCCCCGTTCATGCTCTGTCTCTCTCTGTCCCAAAAATAAATTAAAAAAAAAAAAAAAAAAACTTTGAAAAAATAAATAAATAAATAAATACAACATGTGTACTTCTTCACTTCTGAATAAATGATTGTTACAAAGGAAAAAAAAAAGAAGAAGAAAGAAGCAAAAGAAATAAGAACTAAAATTTAACTCCAAGAAATGCTTCAAAACATAAAAGCCAAATATAAACATGTTTTCCAGTATTAAGGCAAGGTGGGAAGAAATGAAATACATCCATCTCTTTAAGTCATCAGAAAAGAAGGAGACAAATACTAACTTTCAGAGTTAATAAAAAAGGTACTAATCACATTTAAACAAATTATGCTTTAAGTTATTCTGTAATCAAGTATTCATTAACATCTCAAAGCTTCTACGTGTGGCTGTTCAGATTGAAAAATACAGTAGGATAATACTTTAACAACAGCCTACAACAAAATTGACTTTATGATCTGGTGGGGTGGCCGGAAGAAGCTAGAAAGGCATCAAGGAGAGGGTTAGGACTTCAAGCAGGCTATTGTGAAGGTGTATGAAAAAGTAAAAGAAACATGACTCAAAGTTGGGAAAAGTGAACCTAGTTTTGTATGTAGTGGGAGGAAGTTTGGCAACACTATTACCTGTGGTAATTTGAACAATAGAAAATATACCTAATGAATGTGTAAATCTGTCTAAGCGGATTTTCAGGCAGTGTGTTGAAGGTAACACCCAGCCTCCCTGCCTGTGGTAAAATGTGAGAGGAAAGAGATAAGCAGTACAGAAGACTGTTTCTAAAATCAGAGTAGGAAAAACTGGTCTCATAATGGAACTATTACTCCATGTGAAATGGTTTCACACTGAGCTGTACTCTCATAAACCTTATTTTGAACATATTTGTCCAGGAAGTTAACCACGACAGCCATCCAATAAGAGAATTGTTCTAAAAAAGTTTCAGACAGTAACCTATGTTTTCAAGTGTGCTATTGTGATAATGACGGAGTATGTCTGTGATGAAGGTTTGTAAGTCAGTGAATAGTCAATCAAGGGGGCCATGGGCCCAAACAAAATGGAAATAAAATGGACTGTCTCTTTTTGGATGATCACTAAGGCATAAGGAACTCTGGCTGGGCATACAGAAGTTGGGACAGTTCTAGGTTCTTTACATGTGTTGTAGTCTACAATTGCTTTAAGCAGTATATGGAAGAAAATGCATATATGTAATAATTTTGATTTTTTTCAATAGTTGGCATATTGAGAAAATAAAACATTTAAGCTTTTATAAATAAACATTTGTTGCAGCATGAGCATTTCAGGTAATCAATATTGAACAAAATTTACTTAAAATATTGAGTAAATGCACTATTTTGCGTTCTGACCACGGGTTTAATTCCTAAGTAAAACAAGAAGCAAAAGATAGCCCACATATAATGAGCTTGAAATGCTCATGCAGCTTGCTTCCACAAGCAGCAAAAGCTAGGGAAGATGCTTGCTGTGATGGAAGAATGAAGGCACTGACTCAAGAGTGGAGTCTTTTAAAACGCAGATGCTGTTATTTTGTTCCCATGTTCAAGCTGACCACAAAGGTACCCCCGCTTCTACCCCCCAAACCCATGCCATGGAACTGAGTCTGGGGAGAGGGAAGCCATCCTGAGAGTGTAACCCAGTTACATGTCCAAGAGATGATTTCCAGGAGCCAGAAACTGGAGGCATTTAATGTGCAAAATGATTGTGGTGCCTGGGAATGTTTTATGTAGCAAGGCTGAAATGATAAATAAAATTTGACCTGAATATCTGATTTGGTCAGAATCTTCGAGGTGGTAGACACCGAGGAAATCAACTGTGAATAAGCCTCAGTGTAGGTAGGCCTGTGTGTGAGCTACACACAGGTAAGCTTTGCACAATTCTAATGCAACTCAGCGTATGACAAGTGTAATATTAAAGAGATAATAGGAAAATATAAACACGATACTAAAGCATGGAAAAGCAAACATTTTAACTTGGGAGCGTGTGGCATTTAGAGCATCAGGGAAAACTGAGAGAAGGAGGTGAAATTTGGGGTGGTTTTAAAACACAGGTAGTAGTTTTAGAAAAAAAGCTAGAGAACAGACATTCCAGACTATGGAAGAGCATCAGCAAAGAAGTGGAGGCATGAAAATACATGACAAATTCAAGGAATTATGAGTATTCAGATATGGCTACGATAAGAGATGACTGTGACCTTTGGAGGCGATTGGTAAGTACCCTAAATGCCATGCTAATGAGTTTGGATTTGTACCTCATAGGCAATGAAAAGTCACAGAAGTATTTTAAGCAAGAATATGGCATAATCAGATCTATGTTTAAGAAAGAACAAACTGTATTCTCCAATATGGTAGTGACAAGCACATGAGGCTATTTGAATTTAAAATTAAATTAATTAAAATTAAACAAAATTAATTTGAGTTAATTAAGTAGTTACATTTCAAGTGCTCAGCCACATATGGACAATGCATCATTATAGAAAGGTTTATTGGACAGTGTTTGTATGCAGAATAGACCAATGACATCAAGCATCAGAGGAAGGGAAATCATTTAAGGAGCTATTTCCACAGTCACCCAAAGAGATAACAGGGGTCTGATGTAAGAAGAATGGCACTGGGAATACAAATTGAATGGACGGAGACAAAATCAACATATGCCTTAAGGGTGGTTGGAAGCTCATTGTGAAATTGAACTCATATGCTCACCCTTCTGAGATGAACTATTTAAGAAACACATGTAAGATTCAGTACCAAAATACTAGGTAACTTAGTAGAATAGCAGAATTGAGGAGTGTGACTTGAATCAGGGGCCACATCTAGGCCTCAATACTTTTACCCTAAGTCTAGATTTGGGAGGCTCCATGGAAGAAAGAATTTGCCACACGAGGGGAGTGTGGTAACCAACCTCCATGATGGTCCTCAGTGTTTCTTAGCTGATAGTATGCAGAGTTGTTCAGTCCCTTCTACTTTATTATTTTTTTTTCAATATATGAAATGTATTGTCAAATTTGTTTCCATACAACACCCAGTGCTCATCCCAAAAGGTGCCCTCCTCAATACCCATCACCCACACCCCCCTCCCTCCCACCCACCATCAACCCTCAGTTTGTTCTCAGTTTTTAAGAGTTTCTTATGCTTTGGCTCTCTCCCACTCTAACCTCTTTTTTTTTTTTCCTTCCCCTCCCCCATGGGTTTCTGTTAAGTTTCTCAGGATCCACATAAGAGTGAAACCCTATGGTATCTGTCTTTCTCTGTATGGCTTATTTCACTTAGCATAACACTCCCCAGTTCCATCCATGTTGCTACAAAAGGCCATATTTCATTCTTTCTCATTGCCACGTAGTACTCCATTGTGTATATAAACCACAATTTCTTTACCATTCATCAATAGCACTGCTAGGAATTTACCCAAGGGATACAGGAGTACTGATGCATAGGGCCACTTGTACCCCAGTGTTTATAGCAGCACTCTCAAAAACAGTCCCTTCTACTTTAAATAGAGCTGACTTGTGTAACCAATAAAACATTATGAATATCACAGTGTAACTTCTAATTTGGCAAAATGGACATGGAAGCCTCCACTTTCCTCTCTCTCGAATTGATCATTCTGGAAGCCAACCACATGGCAAGGGTACTTCAATAGCTCTATGGAGAAGCACACATGGAGAGGAACTGAGGTCTCCACCAACAACCAGTATTCACTTTTCAGGCATGTGTAAGCATCCTTGGAAACAGAGGCTCCAGCCCCAGTCAAGCTTTCGGATGTTGCAACCCTAGCTGACACCTTGACCGCAGCCTCATGAGAAACCAGGCACAGGACATGAGCCAGACACCTAGTTTATCTGTCCTTGGAATTCTGACCCCACAAGCAACTGTATAAAATTATACACGTTTTGTTTTAAACTGTTAAGTTTTGAGGCACTTTTCATGCACCAATAAATGTAGGGAGTTGTTCTTAAGAAGCTAATCCTTCATTCAAGGATGTAAAGAAATGAGACACACATGTATATAACTTTTGAACATATTCATTCTACACCGTCAAGACATATGAGCAGAAGAAACTCGGGGTCTTACGACTCACACTTCCTCTCATAAAGGCCTTGGGGGAGGAGTTTGGCAAGTATTATTCTAAAAGAAATCGGCAGATTGAGACAGGGTTCCCAAACACCAGTGACTGGTTGTAGATCATAAAGAGGAGGAATGAGGCTACCATGACTTTGGACATAGCTTACACTTAGACAGAGACAGGCTTTACAATAGAATTTCTATGGCTTCTACTTTTTCATGTGCAAGGAAAGATTATGCGAGAGGTATGGTGGACAGTTTAGGACTTTCACAAGCTGACTCTACTTTTGATGGAGAGTGATTACTTCTGCTTTTCTGTCTGGTTACTAGTATTTTACATTTCTACCCATAGCATCTGCTATAGATATATTATCTTCATTAATTCATTTAAAACATTCTAATTTAGTGTTTCAAATCCTTGCAAAGCATTGTCACAACTGTTTCCTTTTACCATAACAGATACTTATTTTAGTTTTTATTTTGATCGTATAAACTCAATGCCAAAAGCAGATTCGAAGTCGATGTATATCATTAGAATAGAAGTAATAAAAAAACCATGTCATAAAAATTTCAAGTGAAGTATTGTAAACCAAAGACTTTTGACAGCCACCATTCATTGAGCACCTACATTAGATGTTTTCCCTCAAAGTGGCATCACTGAGTTCTCTGAAAGAAAACGTACATTTTGTGTTTCTGTTTTAATGATAAGCTAAAAAATTAACATATGTATATATTGGATTGTGTATATGACCATGTTATATCTGAGTATGGCCACTCAAGTTCAGTTCTCATGTTTGCCCATGTGTTTACAATCCCATTGATAATTATAGAAAATTATTTATTTAATAATTATAATCATCAAGTAGACAGCAAAATTGACAGGTAAAACCCTAACAAATAAACAAAAATGCCCTATATTGAGGCATTAGGTACCATATCTGGGCCACGAATAGACATATCGGGCAGATCCTGTTTGCCCAGTTTGCAACAATTATTGGAAGTAAATGTATAGTGGTGAATGAAGAGTACAATATGTGTCTGTCTACAATCCAGAAATAATTGGTTTAAACATCCACTTAATGTTGATTTCAATCACACTCAATTTTACTCTTACTTAAAGTAAGCAATAGACTTTTACAAAATTATCAAGAAGTACCTTGTTAATTTTGAGCCTGCACGTTTCATTTTATGGTTGTTTTTGTAAGTGACAAGTAGGGTAACCATCATCTTGTACATGAAATCATGCCTGTAGAACGGCCTTTTTAAAGGTAATGGTAAGAGTATGTTCACAACAATGGGAACACATAAGCAAACACAACCTACTGATCAAATCTTATGTAAGCTATTTGCTATATGTAAATTCTTCAGGATTAGCCAATTTCTTATTTAGCAAGTTCTATTTTGTCCCCTAATATTTTAAGCTTTCCAATTCTTTTTTCATTTAAAACTCACCTCCTAATGTGCTCAATTCTCTAAGAACAGGTTTACATCGTACGTTTGTTTATGGCACAATATGTCACTGCAGCCTTTTGTTGCTCGTCACACCTATACCAGTACTAAAAGATACAATAGAGTAATCAGCAAATATACAACCTCGTATCAACTAAAAGCACTTTGCAGAAGGGGAGAGACTCCCAGGCAACAGATTTCCTATGGCAGTACTTTCCTAAGTGTACTAAGGTAATTAGCCTCAATAGGAGATAATTTTGGTTCACAGGGGTTGCTGTTGTTTTAAGTCTTTCTGGGAAATTTGGATTTTCCATTGATAGCAGTTTTAACATGTCACACTGGAGCCAGAGTGAATTAAAGTGAAGAGCTACACAGTCTAAACAAACATTCCTTCCCATTATCAGAAGCCTGACAACATAATAGCATAAACTATAGTCATGTGGTCACATTCACAAGTAATACAAGAATAATTAAAAATCAAAGAAATGCTACATTTCCTAAACCAGACTTGAGCTGGGGTAAGCATGTTTAAAATTACCACTTTCCTCCCACTCCCTTAAGTTTTCTATTACGTTTTAAAATAAAACAATATATACGGCGATGTTTACTTGAATCATTCTCATGGTTAGTCTACCTTGATGTTTTGTAAAATTAAGGCAGACCATGGTAATATGGCAATACAATTTCAGGTATTTATATCTTGAAAATACTTTTGATTTGCATTCTTAATTTTTTTAAATATAATTTTTTTTATTTTACCAGAGGTGCACAATTATGCAAACAAATTTAAAGCTGTAATTCCACTACATTTTACATTTCCCCCAAAGATGTTAGTAAAATTTGGCTTTATTTACTATGAAGACCCTTTAAACATGTAATGGGTAATGTAGTTAACATGTTGAAAATGAAATATTTTTCTATGTAATTTCCCTTGTTTTTACAAATAAGAGATGTAAAAAATAACTCACAAAAATGGAAAGAATTATACTTCAGTGGTCTCCAAAGTAAACATACTTTGTCAATAATTTTGGTATTCTAATATTACTTTATTACTTTTAGATGAGAGTGGTACAGATAATAAAAATTTATTAGAACACTTTTGGCCACAGAATGTGTTATAAAACAGAAATGATTTTTTTGTTGTTGTTTAACAACAACAAACAAAAACAAAAAATTAACAAAAAACAATTTTTGTTTTTGTTTGTTGTTGTTAATGTTGTGTTTGTTATATTAAAAAAAAACACTCTTTTAGGCTTAGACTCTGCATGTGTGTATCTGATGGGAGATGAACTCACCTAAACATGCTTGGAGCTTAATGACCACACGTCCTGCGCTTTCTAAGACCCTCATTTTCCAGTATTCTGTTTCCATAAGTATACTGAGATTTCCCCAGCCTAATTATTTTTATTCAGAAAACAAAACAGATCAATTACCATGATATTAAAGCACCTCCAAATGAGGCTTTATTGTTTCTTCTGTAGCAATTCTCTAAGGAGAGGTCTGGAAAACAACTCCCTATACACTCAACTTTATTCTGGTTTGATGTCTTGGAAAAACAACTGAATATTGTTCTGAATTCAAGGATTGGGGTCAAGTGATAAGTGAACAGGAAATACCAAGCCGCACCAAAATGTAGGATGGGTAGGAATTCAATTCAACTTGTTTTTTAGGTACCTACTGTTTACTAAAAATTATACTAGGTACTCTATGGGACGATATAATTAGAAATGTCCAGCTCTATTCACAGAGAACATATAAACAGTGGGGAGATAAAATATAAGAAAGCAATTACTATGTAAGGCCTATTGTAAAATGTTAAAAGAAAAGAAAAAGTGCTGGGGAAACAACAAAAAGACACAAGTTCTGTAAAATATCCCCAGTTCAGTATTTCCAACCCCAGCCATATATGAGAAGCACTTAGGAAGATCTAGGTAAGTACTTTCTTTGACCTACTGAATTTCTTGGGGCAAGGTGTAGGGGTAGAAACTGGAATGCATATTAAAAAAAATTTTATCCTAATAATCTTGAAGCACAATCGTGTTTAGAAACATTAATCCATACTATCCAGGTATAGGAAAATTATGGAATTTTATGTAACGCTATCTTTAGCCCTCCTAATTATTTTCTAACTGGGGCTCATTCACAAGGAACAGACTCTTTCAAATTAACTTCTATTTGCCAAATTCAAAACATCTCCGTGCAGTCCCACCCATCTCCAGTCTCTTCATTCACTCAGACAACGTTTTATAATTTCATACAAATATTGATATATGCTTCCATTTTTTACTGGGCTCTTTAGTTATTCGTTCATGCTTTTATTTTGAATACACTACAATAAGGTCATTGTGAAAATTGTTCTTATAGTTAAAATGTATATATATATAGATATACACATTTATATATATACACATTTTGGAAGACGTTAGAAAACTACTCTTCACAAGCATGAAGTTTATTTTCTTCCATTACAATACTTGTCAAAGTGCAAAATTTACTCAATTTTTTTAAATTGCTTAGAATATCATATTTCTGCTAAACTGAGTAAACTTTTATAAGTATTAATAAAGCAAGAAAGCAAAGTTTCCAGGAAAGTGTAAGTAGAAAGTATTTTTTCATTACTACATGCATATGGCCAAAGCCCAATACCAATTCATGGAACATGACAATATATCATACTAGGGTCATTAGACAAATAGGTATGAAAGGATAGGAAATATTTGTGACGGCACCACTGAGTTCAGCCAGCTGGATTTGGAGTAAGATAGAGAGACTTTAAGAGCTCCCTGTGGGAAATAATAAATGTATCTCCTTCTTGGGTTAAAAACAACAACATCAACAACAAAAATCCCATGAAGCATACGGATGGGGGAAGGGAAGAACAGAGTGAAATTCTGGCACTGTGTTCTTTCCATTGCCATTGCACTGAGGCTATTCAATTCTTCCTGGCTAAAAGGACACGAGTTTCATCATACCATGCTTCCAGACCATGCAGATTTCTGATCCAAAACAACTCTATTTCCAGCCCATGACACAATGAAAAATGCCTCTGGGTCAAGGCTCAGGGAAGCAGTGCCCAAGATGGAATGGGTACCACATTTTGTAAAAGCTCTCTAGCAAAAAAGATGTCAGTAGAAAGTTGGAGCATTAAAATAGTTCAAATGGTACACGGAGAGTTGCTGTAATAGACAGTATAGTTTTCAGTTTCTGATCGTCACCCCGGCAGTCATGACATTAATAACCCAGTGAACAATAATCTTAGGCTCATCTAATTTTATTTTAGCCGTTACGCTTTAATCTAAGTATTGTGTACACAGGAAAAATTAGGCTACTTTATGTATGCGCTGACTTTGTGTTTATTAAGGTATTTATGTATTTATGTGTTTCTGTATGTATTTATTTGCTTTAATCCATCATGGGAAATTTTTCCACAAAATGATGGCCAGCTCAGGAAAATTATTTACGGACTTACTAATTATTCAACCAACAAGTATTTACTGAACAGTGGTCACGTCTCACGTCAAAACAAGGTCCACAGGCTAAAGGAGCAGCCTCAGTGGTGGTCTTGGACTTTGAGAGAACTTTATTCAGTGGAAGAATGCAAAGCATGTACCTGAAACACAATCGATAGACGTAAAAGGAGGTGATTCTAAAGCCCTCAAAAACATTTTCCTTAGCTGCCCCTGTGTTGCCTCTTGATATCCAGCCTTGACTTTGTTATTAATTGGGTGGGGCCAGTTATAGAGAAGACAAAGATGGGAAGTGTAACAAACAGCAATATCACTTCTTTGGATTAGACCAAAACTATTCAAAATTTTACTAAAAAAAAAAAACCCTTTAAATTCAGTTATACAAAAGTAAGATCATCTGGTCATTTAAAATCAGCTTGTACACAAAAAAAGAGAGATGCAGGATGCCATTTGCATATGTTTGACAAATATTTATACTTTAAGATCACTACAATCATAAAGGCATTCTAGCAGAATGATTCATATGAAGTGGGTTAAGTAATAAAACCACTGCCATTAAAACTTGAATGAGTTTCTCTCTAGAAATTCCTATTGTGGGGAGTAATTTTAATCTGACACTCTGCCCATTAAATGACTTCCATTAAACCGTGAACCCCTTGAGAAAAAAAGAATATCTCTTTTTAGTTTTGTACAGTACTTAGTGCACTTAGAGAGTTTAGTTTTTTAAAATGCATGAGTTAGTCTAGTGAAAAATTATTTTTAAAAGGCATGCTTAACAGATGTCTTCAATGTACCATGTGGCCAAATTATATTTTTGATCTTCTTGCCCAAACTGTTCTTCCTTCCCATAGTTACCTACATCTCAGTAAATGGCAATCTCTTTCTACCTGAGCTAAGTCTAAATCTTCGTGGTTATTGCTGATTCTTTTCATTCTCCCACATTCACCTAAGTCTTCATGGTTATTGTTGACTCTTTTCATTCTCCCACATTCACGGCTGATCCATCCACAAATCCTATGAACTCCTACTGGGGCAGAGGCTGAGCTGTTCTAATAAGGAGACCACAAAATAGAGGCTTAAGACCCCCAAAGTTAGTTCTTTGTTGGATAAGAGTTCAATAAAGTAGCCAAGGTCTCCCAGGCAGTGGCAGATATGTCTTCCTCAACACAGCCTAAGGTGCTCCAGTCATTGCCATTCTAAGCACCTTCTGAGGTGCTTCATTTCCAGAAGGAATGAAGGAAAAAGGAGAAGCTAATGCAAGGCAGCCATCTTTAGGAAGATGGCTAGGAGCTGACATAGCATTTCCACTTAACATCCATTGGTGAGTGGGGCGTCTGGGTGGCTCAGTCAGTTAAGAATCAGACGTCGGCTCAGGTCGTGATCTCACCGTTCATGAGCTTGAGCCCCACATCAGGCTCTCTGCTGTCAGCACAGATCCTGATTCAGATTCCCTGTCCCACCACCTGCCTCCGTCCGGTCCTCCCCCGCTCACGCATGTATGTGCTCTCTCTCTCTCTCTCTCTCAAAAATAAATAAACACTTAAAAAAAATAAAACAAACAAGAAACATCCCATTGGCGAGAAACTAGTCCTATGGACACTGCGCAGCAAGCTTGGAAATCTAGGTTCTAGCTGGGCATTCTTATGCCCAGGAAGGAGAGAATAGATATAGGAGGACAGCCAGGGTTCTCTGCCATGAGTTTAGATTTTCAAAATAGATTCAGTCTCCAGTTACTTCTCACGTCCTCTGCTGACCCCTCCTGCGCCACTGGAAGTCCCCATCTTCCATCACCTGTAACTGTTGTTACTGTTTCTGCTCTGCTTTCCCTAAATCTACTCACATCTCGGCCAATGATGGTGTTAAAACTCATGGGAGCAGGGTATTTTTCTGCTCTTCACCCCGCAATAACTTCCCACCTCATTTGGAGTAAAAGCACGTGGGTTGGGTCTGCTATTTCTTGAGTTCAGCTCCTACTTGTACATGGGCCACCTGGCTCTAAACACGGCCTGCATGCTCGCACCTCCGGGCACTTGTGATTCCTCAGTCTAGCACTTTCTTCCTCCAGCTCTCCCCAAGGCTCACCCCTCACCTTTATGTTGCCTCAAATGGCCCCATCCTGGCAATGCCTTGCTGGGCCACCCTGTACAAAACTGCATCTTCTCCTTCACTTTCGCACCCCTAATCCTCCTTTCCTGTTTTATTTTTCTCCTCAGAACCTTGTAGCATATTACGCATTTTACTTAATGCTGTTTGTTGTCCTTCTAATTTCAGAACGTAAGCTCCAGGACAGTAGATGTTTTTGTCTGTTTTGTTCTCTGTACCTTGTATAGTGCCTGGGCTTATAGCAAATGCTCAGTTAATACTTTTGAGGGAATCAGAGGCAAAATAAATGTATGAATTCAGGCATCTGACTTCCCATTTAAAACATCACCTTGTAAATACTTAACAGAATATAAGGAATCAATCTTATAATAATTAACATTGTGAGGCTCTACGACTAGGGACTGTATACTGAATAAGCTATGGAAGGAAACAGAGACCTGAAACTGGGAGATTTTATGTTTACTGCTGTTCTGAGACTAACCTGTTTTTGAAATAAACAACTAATTTTCTCCCTATCTGCCTCAATTTTCTTGGCTCAGTAGAGCATAAATACCTACTTCAGATTTATAGGGATTTGGAAACTTAAATATGTGAAAAAGGCAATGTAATATCTCAAAAGTATCTGCATATAATTATCTTAAAGTTTATAACCTTTATTCACATAAAAGAGTAGCAAACAGTTTGCTAATTTCAAAGAGTATACCTGTGTAATTTGTACAGCAGAGTATTTTTCTACTTTGTGTCTATCTCTCAGTTTGTAGTGAACCCCAAAGATGCCTTGAATATGTTTAATAAAATAATCATAGTAATGGTAATTAATAACTTCTGTATGCAACTTGATGATTTTTATGTGTTCTGTTAAATCCTTATAAAAGCCCTGTGAGGGAGATACTTACAGAGACACGCAGGATATGATTATAGCTGACTTTAACAATTAAAATAATAATAAAATAAATATAATTTGCCAACCTAAAATACTCCAATCTTGACACGAAAGCACAATTAACAATAAGGTGTAAATAGAAAATAATTACATTTTTCTGAGATGAGTATTTCCTTACATGAGATACTCCACTTTTCCACAATCTGTTATTTTCTTAAGCTTAACGAATAAAGAATGTCCGAATAGAGGTAAAATGTAAAAAGCAATGGCTGTTAGAATAATTTCCTCTTTTACACTGTGATAAAGATGCAATGTGGCAAAGGTCACTAACTCAAAACTAAACTAATTTCCAACTAACTCAAATTGCCCTTGTTTTCTTTCTTAAATTAGAAAAAAAAAAGGAACATGAATTTGTCTGCATGTTAACTACACAAAGCCTCACAAACAAGGTTTGTTTGTATGTAATTTATAAGGGTGACAAACTTAGGAAAAGAAGCCAGTCAGGAATTAAATGACAGCTTTTGGAATGAATGATCAGGGAAACAGCCCAGATTCCCGCTAATTTAGTTTCAGGAGATGATAATAATGCTTTTTATCTCAAACTTGGCTCAAGTTGGGGGGAAAAAATATTTCCCCCAGGAAATTTTAGCCCAGCTGAAGCAATTGATGTTTACTGACTGCATCCAGTATCCTCAAGTTTCCTTGCTGAATGCATGCTCGCTCATTCACGCGCATTCGAATGGTTATTCAGAATTGAATCAACAACTTTGACAGAGTTAATATCTCTGCTGGCCTTTCACAACATACCCTTGTTACTCCAGAGGATGGACAAGAACCAGGATAGCCACACCCAGTTTCCCAGCTACTGCGAATGAGACCATCAGAAACAGTGTTTTGAGTATCAACTGTTTTCAGACACCACAGAGAGAGCCCATTTATTAATTTATTTAATATGACTTATTATATTTTAAAAAATATCTTTTAAGAATGACATCTCAAGCCTCCTCTACTTTTAGGGACAAGCCTGGATACACTCACAAAACGTGTTATTTCTGTGGAATTCTCAACACTGGCGGCCATGATAAAATTCTTGACAGCATTACTCTTAACACAAACAACAGATAGCTTTAATTAACTGAAATAAAAATGTAAAAGCTTTCTGGATGTTAAAAAATAATTTAATGGCTCTTTGGAAATCTTCTCAGATAATTTTGATATTGATTATGCAAGGTTTAGTATCACCATTACGTTGATTAAGTTTTACAATGGTGGCTAAGATAAGTATAGCAAAAAAAAAAAAAAAAAAAAAAAAAAAAAATTCCAGAGTGTTCTTGGGTTTAAAGGGTCACTTCCTTGATAGATTGGAGCTGTGTCAAATCTACTTTAAAATGAGATGGTACATATAAAAATACTTTGAAAAGTTAAAAGCATCGTATAAATGCAAGGCCTTTCATAGATTGAGACCTTATTTTGGAAGCACTTAACTCTAATTACAAATGCTGATAAATGAAAAAACTAGGGCACCAAAATGCTTTCATTGCCTTTTTTCCCCAGTGCAAGTGCATTGGCTGATGAGGAGAAATCTAAGTCATGCATTAACATGGCAAGACCATTTAAATTCCAAACACGTAACAAGTATTCAAATCTGAGTTCTCCTCTGAGCTAAGCCCCAAATGAATGCTCCCCACCCCCCACGCACACTTTTGGCCTTGTATAGATACAAGTTTGTTTCAAAATTTATTTTTAAACTATGGTAGTCTAATGAACATAAGTATAAAGATTATTTGTCTTTCAAAAATGATTCACTCTTCCAAAGCTACTTTGAAAACCAACAATCTTCTCCTGACTTATTGGTGTCCTCAAAAGGCAAGGATGATTTCATTTACTTCTTTATTTTATAGTAAAAATGATGTCTAAAGAGTTACTTTCTGTAGTATATTAAGAATCAATGTCATACAGAAATTTGTGTATGTCCTTTGGTTGTGCTATGCAAAGCTGTGAGATAGCACTATCTCCCTCTACTGGCTAAATTAGCATCCAGTTTCTGAGTTCCGGTGACCTAAAGCCTCACTGATACCCCCTCCCCCAAACAAGGAAGAAAAAGCTACTCTGGCTGTGTGTTAGGCTTCCAGAAGCAGCCCTGTGCCAAACAAGCCTGGGAATTTTCTTTCCACCTTAAAAGAAGGAGGAGGACAAGAAGGAGGAGCAGGAGGAGGGGAAGAAGGAGAAGGAGAAGAAGGAGAGGAAGAGGAAGAGGAAGAGGGAGGAGGAGGAGAGAAAAGTGATTACCACAGATAAAGACTCCTTGATGAAAGAAAAGGAAGCATTTCCTTAAAAAAATTTTTTTTAAGTACCAGGACAATTCTTGAAGATTAAGTACAGATACAGTCAATGCTGTGTCTGCAGAGTGTGACTTTTCACAGGATCAGTAAAAAAGAAGCCACTTGTAAAATACAGTCACATCATATCTCATGGCTGAGAATGTGTGGACATTAA